>NW_022106189.1:8436376-8437064 GCF_000313985.2 Echinops telfairi | reverse complement strand
CAATGACATTTGGCTGTCTTTTAGTATGCTTTCACTGTATGCCATTTACCATCGCCTCTGATTCTAGGAAATAGAGCACAGCAGAAGCTATGCAGTTGATTTGTTATAATACCTAATACCTGTTCTTTAACTTACAGCAATCAACAAGCCTTTTTATTGGAGAATGTCCCTTGTAATAATGCAAGCTGTGAAGGAGCACATCGCATGTTCAAAGTCTACTGGGACTTGTCAAACCTAAATCAAATCAGAGATGCCATGGTTGCCACCTTTTTCGATATCTATGAAGATGTAAGTTCAGAGCGCTTGTGTTTGAGGGTTTAATTCCCATCTAACCCATTTCACTTCAGTTTGTGTTTTCAGTTTCACTCTGGTCAGAAAATATAGGTGGATAATGAATACAAATTAGTTAATTAAAGAAAGCCCTTTTCAGTATTAAAGGCAATGGGAACAAAATATCAAAACACCATTGGTACAGTGAAATATGAACATCCGAATCCAGGGTGGATGATTCCCTTCAGAACCAGTGGTGTGAGTGGCGATACTGGGAGGGTGGAGGGAAGGTAAGTTGGAAAGGGGGAACCGATTACAAGGATCTACATGTGACCTCCTCACTGGGGGACGGACAACAGAAAAGTGGGTGAAGGGAGACGTTGGACAGGGCAAGATATGACAAAATAATAATTTATAA
>NW_022106189.1:8419408-8434246 GCF_000313985.2 Echinops telfairi | reverse complement strand
GTACAAATGCGCTTTACACAATTGATGTGTGTATGGATTGGGATAACAGTTGTATGAGCCCCTAATAAAATGTTAAAAAAAAAAAAGGTGGGCTCATGCAAAATCATTTATGTCACTAATACCCCTTCTAGAAAAAAAAACATTATCAATTTATATTAAAACTAAAAACATAGCTAACGTATGATAAGTGATAACCCTCATTAAAGAATCCAAGAAGAGTAATTTAAAATGAGCATGCCTTTGGGGAGGGGCAATCAAATAGAATTTTTAACTTTTTTAGGAAAAAACAAACCCTATAATATGCAGTAGTGGCAAGCAGCAGATTAAAAGTTTTTTCTCTTTATAATTTGGAACAATTTGACAGTCCATATCACAGACCTTTAAAATGCATGCAAACAGGACTGGAAGGAAATGTGAACATACTAAATGCAAGCAGTTCTCTTTTCTAGAGAATCACAGATGTTCTTCATTTTATTTACATTTTAATATTCAGTATTTTATATTTTTTATATTTTTAAAGGTGGTCCTTTTTTTAATAGTTTAATAGATTAAAGCTATCATTTGCTTTTTTTTTTTAGGGAATCTTGGACATTGTAGTACTAAGTAAAGGATATACAAAAAATGATTTTGCCATTCATGCACTGAAGAATAACTTTGAAGCAGATGCATACTTTGTTAAAGTCATCGGTGAGTATTTCTTTTATATGTTTTTCACTAAGTAACCATTTGCTAAGAAGTCAGTGCCAACTTTTGGTGACCCCACATGTGTCAGAAGAGAACTGTGTTTCATAACTGAATGTGCACACTGACTGGTTTTTCAGAGGTAGATCACCAAGCCTTTCTTTCTATTGAGGTGCCTCTAGGTGTACTCTACCTACGAACCTCTCAGTTTAATAGCCAAATTTACTATTTACATCACCTTGGGATTCCTGTTATTGTTTGTATTTAATTATGTGTGCACTCAACCACCCAACTCCAAGATGATTCCTGGTGATTTTGATGGATTGTCTGGCACAGCAAGATATTTCATGCTCATCTTTTACTTTCCTTGCCTCAGTCCAGAAATCAGACACAGCTCCATAAAAACCCTGGGTCCTCTAAGTAGAAGATACAGAAGCTCTGATGGTATAGTGGTTACAAGTTGGGCTACTGTCTGCAAGGTATGCAGTTCAAAACCACTAGCTGCTCCATAGGAGAACGATGAGGCTTTCTACTCCCATAAACAGTTACAGTTTCAGAAACTCACAGGGGCAGTTCTACCCTGTTTTAAAGAGCTACTATGAGTCAACATCAACTCGATGGTATAGACTTTTTTGGAATATCTAGAAATCAAGTTCTGGGTGCTTCATTTGCTCTTTGCTCATGGGCTGTCACCACTTCAAGGCTCTCTCAATATACAAAACTGGGAATTAGAAGCATGGGTTCATGTGCAGGACCAGGCTCCACAATCGAATGGGTCCAAAAGGGGGGTTGTGAAATTGAAGGGTAAATTATAGAAACTTTTGACAATGCATGCAAGGGTTCACCTCTTCCATGAAGACCAGAGAGAGTACTAATTTATTCTCTGACAGAGTTATATAGTCTTGGGCTAGCAAGCCCCGGTAAGCAAGTTTGTAACAAGAAGAGGATTAACATGACAGAAAGATACATATATAAGAAGATTGAGGGTTATAGAAGTTAAGATGGAGGCTTAACCTTGACGGGTTATAGTAGTTAAGATGGAGGCTTAACCTTGGTCGTCCCTTAGGTTTCTAGGAGCTCTTCTCCAGGGGAGCAATCTATGATCCTTATCACAAGGGAGTGGGCCATACTTAGGGTGGGGTGGTCTGATCACTCTTGATGACAGACAGCCTTCAAGCAGTTAACCTTCAAGCGTACATAGCAACCATGGGCTTGCAAGCAGCATCTTAAAATTAACATTATTATGGGGACATTGTGGGGAATAGCTTTAGTTAGGAGTATGTGACTGGGATTTATCTCCAACTCATGAACAGTGAACACCTTTCTCCACCAGTCTGCTTCCCAGATCCCTTAAATGTAAGCTAAGAGAATTTGTCCACATACACTCTCTTCTCAATTCAGTTCCCCCAGGTTTACGTCCAGTAACCCATATAAAACTATGTCTACATCTGTGTATTTTTATACATGTTATAAACCTGTGACTTTATGCTGACACTTTTTACATCTAAGAAAACACTGCAAGTTTCATTCTACTCCTTTCTATGTTTATAATTATCTTCTCTGACAGTGAGAAACTTAGCTCCCATTATTCCCAGTATATTTGTGTATTTGCTGTATAACCAGTTCCCAACCATGCCAGCCGTCACTTCCACCTGCCACTTGTGTTCATCACAGAAATCTGTGCGTATTTTAGTAAGTTTGCATCTGAACATTTTCTTTGTAGTGATTGTAAAAGCTACTGAGTTTATTACTTTAGTTCCCACATGTTTGTTGTTAATATATAGAAATTCAATTGATTTCAGTGTATTGATCTTTGACCCTGATTCTTGGCTAACCTCATTTATTGAATCTATAATGTTTTTTGTAGACTATTTGGGTGTTTTTTTTTAAGTACCCAATCATAGCATCTGTAAGTACCCAATAGCATTTTAAGTACCCAATCATAGCATTTATTTCTCATTTCCCAATCTATAGCTTTGTATTTATTTTTCATGTGCTAGCTGGGACTCACAGTACTATGCTGAATAGGAGTTTTGAGAGTGGCTAGCCTTACCTTGTTTCTGCCTTAAGGGGAAAGCATTCTGTATTTCACTATTGAGTTGATATTAGCTGTAGGTTTTATATATGTGAAGTCAACATTAAGTTCCAGATAACAGAGGCTCTTAATTTCCTGAGAGTGTTATCCTGAATTGGTGTTGGATAGCTATTTGTCATACTTTATAATACCATACTATTATTATAGTCATCATCTAGACAATTATGTCCATTCGTTTAGCCAAATTTCATTATTCTTTATAGGAATATTTATTACCTATTTCCAATGGGCATAAGTAAACAGCTGAAATAATAAAAGCAAAAGAGTAGATTTCTTTTTAGAGATAAAAGTGACAGAATATATCATCATTTCTATTAACTAGCAAATTCACCCTTATTTTGGATTAACTAAGAGTAAATCCCAACTCATTGCTAATGTAGCCACAGATTATTAATATTTAATGCCATTTCATTACTTGTTATCATCCATTCAACTCTCTCCACTCCTTTTCCATTTTTAAGAGATATTATTAGTCTATTTTAGATCTACAGTAAATTAGAGACAAAGTAAGTACCATTATATTTGATATGCTGTTAACTCATAATTTCTTAAATATTCAACTAATTTTGTTTTTATTATTTTAAAATCATTTTATTGGGGCTCTTACAGTGCTTATAACATTCCACATGTCAATTACATCAAGATTATTTGTACGCCATAATCATTTTCTAAACATTTACTTTCTATTTGACCCCATGATGTCAGCTCCTCTTGTTTCCCTCCCTTCACCCCCTTCCCAACCTCGTGATGAATTATAAATTATTATTGGTTTTATATCTTACACCAACCACTGTCTCCCTTCACCCACATTTCTGTTATTCCCCCTTGGTGGGGTGGGGATCAATCAACCATCGATCATTACAATCGGTTTCCCCTTCTCCCCTTCTTTCCCCCACTTTTCCACGAGTCTCCTGGTATCACTACTCCCATTTCTGTTCCTGAGGGATTTATCTGACCTGGATTCCTTGTGTCATGAGCTCTTATCTGTACCACTGTACATTCTCCAGTCCAGCTAGAACTGAAAGGCAGGACTGGGGTCATGATAGTGGAGGATGAGGAAGCCTCAAAGAACTAGAGGAATTTTGTGTGTTTCATCAGTGCTATACTGCACCCTGGTGATTGCATCCCTTCCTTGTGACCCTTCTGTAAGGGGATGTCCTATTGTCTATAGATTGGTTTTGGGTCTCTGCTCCGACCCCCTCGTTCTCAACAATATGGTTTTTGTGGGTTTTTGTGGGTCTTCTGGTGCCTGTTTCCTGATTTCGTGGACACCTCGTGATCACACAGGCTGTGTGCTTCTTCCATATGGCCTGTTTTATCTCAGCTAGATGGCCGCATGTTTAAGTTCAAAGCTTAATACTCCAGATGCTGTATCTTTTGATAGCCAAGAACTTATAGAATTTATATGTATTTTTTTCCTCAGTGAATTTTAAAACTTGCTCGCTGTAATTGTGTATGTACATTACGGACTTTGTTCAGTTAATTGTTCAAAGCACTGATGAAGTATGAGTTTGAGATTTGATAGCTTAATGATGTTATTAAATCCAATACAGCATTTGACTGATTCAAATTTTTGTTCCACAAAAGTCATATGATCTCTAAGAACTCTCATATGATCTGAAAATGTTTGTCCTGTCATATGGATCATTAAACTCATCCTCTTTTTAAAGGACCGCACATTATTATTCTGCATCTATTTAATGTAGTGCATAATCTCCTTCCTTTGCTTTCCACTTGTTCTAGGGTATTTGAGAAATGTTCTGAACTCTAGATTTATTTATTTTTATCTCTCCTAATACACTGTAATAGTGTAAACAACTTGAGGGTAGTGTCTGTGTCTTATTTATCTTTCATTCTTTAATACCGAACATAGAAGGTACTAAGATAACTTATGTCAAAGAAATTACCAGCTGCCTTTTGAGACATGGCTTGTCTATTCTAACTTGAGTTTTTATTAAATTTTGCCAGTACTGATTCCTCTGACCCCAAATTCAGTCTCCAAGACACCTCCCACCAAAATAGTAAACTCCAATTGAAGGCGAGTTGCCAGCTGTTCCTATTTTATTTTATCAGGGACACACTTTCTTTGAAGAGAAATTGAACCCTCAGGAGTGTGCTACCCTTTTCATGTTCAACATGTCAAATCTATTCATCTATTCAAATTCTCTATGATTAGAAATTCTAGCTTACATAATTTTCCAGGTTTTGTACATATGTTGCCATCATTATTTTTCTAAACATTTACTTTCTATTTGAGTCCTTGGTATCAGCTCCTCTTTTTTCCCTCCCTCCCCCCTCCTACCCTTGTGAAACCTTGACAAATTATAAATTATCATTGTTTCCATATCTTATACCGACCACTGTCTCCCTTCCCCCACAGTTTCTGTTGTTGATCCCCCTGGGGGGCGGTGGGGTGGTTATGTGTCAATCATTGTGATTGGTTCCCCCTTCCTCCCCTCCTCTCCCTACTTTACCTCTATCCTCCTGATATCGCTCCTCCTATTCTTGTTCCTAGAGTCTGTGTGTCATAAGCTCATATCTCTTATCTGCATCTGTTACATTCTCCAGTCTAACCCATAATGAAAGGCAGGACTGGGGTCATGATAGTGGGGAGTGACGAAGCCTCAAGGAACCAGAGGAATAGTGTGTGATTCATTGGTACTACACTGCACCCTGGTTGACTCATCCCTTGCTTGTGACCCAGTTCAGTGAGGGGATGTCCTATTGTCTACAGATGGGTTTGGGGCATCTGCTCAAGCCCTGCCTCAATGCAAGAACACTTTTGTTCTAACAACCTGGCTTTCTACGATGCTCACCCTCCCAGCATGATCACTGAAGACAAAATAGGTGCATAAACAAATGTAGTGAAGAAACCTGATGGTGCCCATCTATCAAAAGATATAGTGACTTGGATCTTAAAGGCTTGAAGTTAAACAAGCAGCCCTCTAGCAGAGAAGTAATAAGCCCCCATGGAAGAAGCACACCAGCCTGTGGGATCATGACGTGTCAAAAGGATCAGGTAACAGGCATCATAAGAGCCAAAACAAACAAACAAAAACATATCATTGAGAACAAGGAGGGTCGGAGCAGAGACCCAAAATCCATCTTTCTCTTTTTAAATGAGTTGGATATAGGATTTGTGTCTTGGATTGAGTTTTTCCAGTATACTATAAAGAACTTGTTTTCTTAAATTTAAAGCTTTTAAAAGACACAATGTATTATTCCTTAAAAAATCTCTATATAAGTGTGGTTTTTATGCCTGAGTGTATATCTGTATGGATTGAGAATGAATGCTTTCCAGGAGATATATTAAGAATTAAGCAATGAAAAATAAACTCAAATGAAAGAAATGCTTACATAGTTAGAAAAAATTATCCCAGCATTCTGCAAGTTCTTATATTCAAGGCTTTAAATCACTTTTGTACTAAAAATTCTTTGTTTTTTGCTCTTAAGAAAACACTGTGAATGTATTTTCTGTATTTGTCACAAGTTTGCAAAGTATTGTGAATGCTTGTGATGCCATTGCTTCCCATGTTTGAATCTGTAGACTGTTTTATATGGGAGCATATAAATATATACATATAAAGCGTATAAATATAAATAAATCAGAGAATAGTGTTTTCCAGAGATAAAAGATTCAAAATAGAATGGACTGTTCCCACTTAAAATATTTAAAATCCCTAAAGAGAGGAAGCAATTCTCACTGTGAAAAGGCAACTATACCCATGTTTATTATTATTTATATATATTTAATAATGATCATGATTAATCCTTGCCCACATAAGAAAATGTACACATATAATTTAAGGCCCTTCAATCCTTCCTTGGTGTTTATGTATTTACGTTTTTACAAATCAGAATGTCTTTGAGACAGAAAAGGGCTCAGAAGAGATTTCATCCAAGTCCAACGACTACAGCATCTCAGCCAGTTTGTGTGTAAACACCTTACAGTGAAGGAGAGGAGAGTATACCTCACTGTAGAGCACAGACTTCTTTTAATAGTTGATTTTTAGAAAATATATTCTACATGAAAGTTAAAGTGTGTATGGTTAGTTATTTTTATATATTAATGGTGTACTTGGCATATGTTACTAATATTTAGCATAACAAAACCCCTCAGTAAATAAATGTCTGTTGACTATAAAGGGCTACCTCCAAAAAAGATTATTATAGCCTATATTCACAAAACCAAAATCCATTGAGTCAATTCCAATACATAGTGACCCTATAGGACAGAGTAGAATTGCTCCAGTGGGTCACTGAGACTGGATCTCCTTTTGTTTCTATTCATTTTATTGGGAACTCATACAACTCTTATCACAATCCATACATACATCCATTGTGTCAAGCACATGTGTACATTTGTTGCCATTATCATTTTCAAAATATTTTCTTTCTGTTTGAGCCCTAGATATCAGCGTCTCATTTTTTCCCCTCCCTCCCCCATCCTTGTTCTTGGTCTTTGATGCCTGATACCTGATGATCCTATCGACACCTCATGATCACACAGGCTGGTGTGCTTCTTCCATGTGGGCTTTGTTGCTTCTCAGCTAGAGGGCCGCTTGTTTATCTTCAAGCCTTTAAGACCCCAGACGCTATATGTTTTGATAGCTGAGCACCACCAGCTTTATTCACCACATTTGCTTATGCACCCATTTTGTCTTTAGCAATCCTGTTGGGAAGGTGGGCATCATGGTATGCCAGGTTAATAGAACAAAGTGTTTTTGCATTGAGGGAGTACTTGAGTAGAAGCCCAATGTCCATCTGCTACCTTAATACTAAACCTACAAATATTTATACACAGATCTATTTCCCCATCATCATATATAAATATATTTACATATGTACATGCCTGTATTTAGGCCTCTATAAATGCCCTTTGGCTCCTAGTTCTTTCCTCTATTTCCTTTTACTTTCCTCTTGTCCCACTATTATGTTCAGCCTTCATTTGAGTTTCAGTAATTCCTCTAGGTTACGTTGTTCTTGATCAAGCCTTACCAGGCCTCCTACCCTCCTCACCATCGATTTTAGTTCACTTGTTGTTCCCTTGTCCCTAGGTTGGTTGCTCTCCCGCCTCCCCCACTCCTGTGTCCCTCCAGAACCTTCAGTCCTGTTGTTTTCTCCTCCAAGTTGTTTATCCCCCCTATCTTATCTAGATAGACATGAAGAGATAATAATATGCACAAAAACAAAACAGCAAAACAAACCAACAAAAGAAAACAAAAAATAAAACAGCAACAAGAAAAAGAAAAACCTTTAAATAGTTCAGGGTCTGTTTGTTGACCTTTGTGAGTGTTTTCTGGTCGAGTCTGATGCTGTGCCACGCCCTGGCCCCAAAGTCTATTTTTGGTATTCCCTGGGGACTTCATTGCTCTGCTCCCCTTGCTGTTCTGTTGCATGCCTTTAGTGTTTCTCCATGGTGTGATGGGGTCAGATCGGGCACAATTCCTGCACTGTGTCTCCAGTGTTGTCATTCCCTGTAGGGCTATGGGTCAGTGAGGGATGTCATGGCTCATAGTGGGGCTCACCCTATGGTCTTCTCTGTGGATTGGCTACTCTGAGCGGGGATATCATCCTCAAGGGTTGGTGGGCCAGGATGTGTTCCACTCTCTCTTCCTCCCTCCTTCATTTGCTCCCATATGCTCTGATCATACATGTCCCTCTCCCTGAGCTATAGCTTCAGTGCTGTCCTCTGAAGTGGATTCTTCTGGGGGGGGGGGGCGGGGTATAGGGAGGTGGTCCTGTCCATTTAGTTGGGATTGGGGCTGGCCCCTGAGACTGTATTTCTTTATGGGAGCAAAAAGCCTCATCTTTCTCCCTCACAGTTGCTGGTGATTGCGAACTCATGATTGTGTGATTAGTGCAGCATGTTAACAGACTATAAATTCTAATGTAGTACTTATAAAATTGTTAAAATCCCACTCAGAAAAAAAGTAGACTTCTTGTGTCTTTTAAACAGTGAGAAGAAATGGCATGCCTGAAGTTTTTCTTTATAATAATCCTGAAAAGTTCAGTATGGAAGATAGATGGGAAAAAGTGGTTATTGTGTTACTGGTCCATGTATTAAAGACAAATGTTGAAGTTGTGCGAAGTATTTATGAGCTCATTGTTCTATTGCTTCTAATTTTAAAATTTATTATTAATTGGGATTTAATAGATATATCATTCCATAGTTCAGGTCAAGTAGAATCGTACAATTGTTATCACAATTCCTTCTAATTTTTTGTTTGAAATTTTTCTTAGTAAAAAGTTCAAACAAAACCAAAAAATCCTATGAAATTCTTGAGAATATTTGACCTGGAGAGTGTAATAATCTTTTGCCTATAAGTTCATAGCCTGTGTTAGCTAGGATTACAGTCTTTAGGTAGCATTGCTTCTTGGGAAGAAGTTTCTCCAAATGTTGACTGCTGAGAGATAGAGATAGCCAATTTGATATAAGAGGTTTTAGTTTTAGAAAACAGAATAACTTTGCATTAAAATATTAACATAAATATTAATAATGCACTTTTTAGAAAGGTCATGGAAAATAAGATACCAATTTATGGCAATCATTTGGGGTGGGAACAACCTCTTAGTCATTTGGAGATGCCCTCACACTCTTTGCTTTGATTATTAGTGATTGTTTGCCTAGTCAGACACTTACTAGCCTTGTAATTACTCTTTCAAAACCATCTGCAATGTCCAGAGTTGATTTTACTCTAAAATTATTTTGTTACTCTGATGTTCGAACTAGTCTATACTAAATGTTACTGTATTTCAGTTAGGAAATTTGGGTACTTACGCTTTCAGATGTGGGTAGGGAAAGGTAAAACTATCCTCTGCTGGTTCTATGAAACCACACCCAGAGAACTTTCTCCAAACAGGAGACATGACTTTATACATTATAGAATGCATAAATTCTTAAAACAGACTTAATTCTAGCTCATATATTCTCTCTTATCCCTATCAACTCAATTAGGTTTTATATCCCAGTTATGTTCTACTAATGCTTGACTGAGGAGCCTAGGTTAGACAGTGGTTAAGAACTCGCTTGTTAACAAAAAGGTCAGCCCTTCAAAGGCCTTAGATGCTTTGTTAGAGAATGGTGTTTCAGTGTGCTTCCATAAAGTTTTACACCCCTGGAAATCCTATGGGACTGGTCTTCTCTCCTGTATATAGTTGCTATCATAATCAATTAAATAACTACTCTCGATACTTAGATTTCTAATAAATATATCTGCATATTAAATATATACTACTATATGTATTCCCCTTGCACTTTTTAAAAAGTAAGGTATCTTCAACCTTTGTTTTCCAAATGAGATTAAACCTTTGGAATGTATATATACCCTTGCCAGCCTCTAGAGCAGTGGTTCTCAACCTTCCTAATGCTGCGACCCTTTAAAACATTTCCTCATTTTCGTTGCTACTTCATAACTGTAATTTTGCTACTGTTTGAATCATGATATCTGATATGCAGGATGTATTTCCATTGTTACAAATTGAACATAATTAAACATAATTAAAGCATAATGATTAATCACAAAACAATATGTAATTATATATTGTGAAATATTTATGTGTTTTCGATGGTCTTAGGCGACCCCTGTGAAAGGGTCCTTCGACCCCTCTACAGTCTTGCCCAGGGACAGTTGCCACTACAGCCTTTGCTGCTCACATCCTGGCAGCAGACCAGAAGGTAGAAAGAAGGCTTCTGTGAGAACAAAGTAGTTAACTGGAGATCCTCAGACAGCACAGCAAGAGTAATGCTTAAAAGAACTCCTGCAACTAGCCACCCACTGAGATGCATGATTGAGGGCCACTCCCAGAGCCCTGATGTACTCACTGCTCTAGCTCCCCACTCCCTGCCCCCTGGAGAGCTCAGGCTCTCGGTTTTCATCAGAGCTGGGCTTTCCCAGGAGGAAGCTGGGACAGGAGTTACAGGGAGACAGAGTTTGTTAGGTGATCTCACTACTTTGCTACACCATTTAGATATTATTTTCACCCATTTTTATTTGGAAGATTGTTTTTCTGTTGGTTTGGCTATATTCTAAAGTTGTTTAGGACACTATTGTGTTTTCTCATACTTTAGGAAATTAGAAGACTGAATTCAGGGTGTCCATTTTAGGGAAAGGTTTTCACATTGTGTCAACTCTAGGAGATATGTTTTTTCAGCTCTATCCCTCCACAGTAGTATGTGGATTGGCATCTAACTTCCCCTCATTGCTTCCTTTCTCAATCTGCTCTTTCATATTTCAGAGTAGATGGATTTAAGATATAGCCTACACTGGTGCTGCCCTATTTACATAACAAAGAAATAGATTCACAATTGGGTGTTTATAGTACATATTTTGTGGGGACAAGTTCAATCCCTAACACCAAGTGACAGATGATAGCTATTCCCTACATATAATCGCCTGGCAAGTTTCCAGGATCTTTTAATGCCCCCTTTCTCCCCTATTCCCATTATGGTTTACTTCTGTTCTCAGCTGCTGCCCTGAGATTACAGATTTTTCAGTGATCTCTTGGTGATTTCAACAGATCTCTAATCTGCTCTATTGACTAAACTGGTCAGTCAGCACTAACTGAGTCATTTCTCATTATTTTTTCACCTATTTTATACCCTTCAAAAATTTCTCTATTGTATAATATGGGAATAATATGCCAATAAAACTGTTCATTTTTTTCTCAAAATGACTAACACTGATTTTCATATTTTTTTCATCTTGTCAGTGTGATTTAGGGAAGTAAGGGAGGCAAATAGGTGGTACAATTGAAATTGTTTCAAACATATTTACCTAAAGACAAGGTTTTTTAATTTGTTTTTATTATTAATAAATCATTCCATTGGGGGCTCTTACAGCTCTTATAACAATCTATATATCAAATGTATCAAACACATTGAGACAAATATGTTGTAAAGGCCAATCCTCTCCTAAATTTATCACAATTTTTAACAGTAAATTTATATGTGTATAAAAATATACATATACATACAAATGCTATATACATATAAAGCATGTAGCTACAAAAACTAATACTTATTGTTTTATACAAATACAGAATGGGATCAAAATTGCTCAATGTTTACTTTATGCTTCTGTGTTTCAGTTCTACCATGAACATAGGATTTATTAGTTTAATTTTTGAAAGAAGCTAATGAAAATAATTAATCAATAGAGTAGGAGAAGTCTTCTTGTGTAGGGCCTAAAAGAATTTATCTAAATGACATGAAGGGGAACACTTTTTATTTCACACATGTGGGCAAAGCTTGACATAGTGGTAGAAAGGTTAGGATACTAGTTTTGTATTTAAATGTTTTAAAGAAACAAAAACTAAAGATATTTTCAGAATTCTAACAGTCACTCATAATCCAGCTAAGGATTTTTTTTGTAAGCCCTTACACATTTTACAGGTTTGACTTTATTGAACTCATCCTTCTCACACACATACACATCAGCATATTGGTTTAATGTTATATTATTTCTGAATTATTATTGCTCTTGTTTTCTTTTAGCTTTTGCATTTATGTAAAGTAATCATTGTAAACTGAATCACAAAAATAAGAATCCAATGTCTATACTTCAGATATCTTTATGAATACATGTTGTTTTTGTTGTTGTTGTTGGGTACCATCTAGTCAGTTCTGATTCAAAGCAACCCTATGTACAACAAAGTGAAACAGAGTGCTCTGCCCACAATTGTTCTTATGTTTGAGCCCATTGTTGAAGCCACTCTATCAATCCTTCTCCTTGAGAGCCTTCCTCTTTTGTGCCCCCGCACTTTACCAAACATGATTTCCTTGCCCAGGGACTGGTTCTCCTGACAACATGTCCAAAGTAAGTAATACTAAGGGTTGCCATCCTTGCCATTAAGGAGCATTCTGGCTGTACTTCTTCCAAGAAAGATTTCTTGGTTCTTTTGGCAGTCCATGGTACTTTCCATATTATTCACTAGCAGCATAATTCAAACACATCAACTTTTCTTTGGTCTTCCTTAGTCAGTGTCCAACTTCCACATGCATATGAAGTGACTGATAATACCATGACTTGGGTCAGGCACAACTTATTCCTCAAAGTAACGTCCTTACTTCTCAACACATTTAAAGATGTCCTATGCAGCAGATTTACATCCTTAATGCACTTGACTGCTGCTTCCATAAGCAATGGATTGTGCATCAAAGCAAGACAAAATCCTTAACAACTTCAATCTCTTTTCTGTTTATCATGGTGCTACCTGTTGGTCCAGTGTGAGGATTTTGATCTTCTTTACATTGAGATGTAATCTATACTGAAGGCTGCAGTTCTTGATCTTCATCCGCAGGTACTCAAGTCCTCCTCACTTTCAGCAAGCAAGGTTATGTTATCTGTATATAGCACATAGTTAGTAAACCTTCTTTCCAACCCTAATGTCTCATTCTTCATATAATGCAGCTTCTCTCGTGATTTGCTCAGCACACAGATTGATTGAGCTTGTTGAGAAGATACAACCCTGATGCACACCTTTCCTGGTCTAAGCCATGCCTTGTTCTAGTTCCACAACTGTCTCTTGATCCATTTACAAGTTCCTCATAAGCACAATGAAGTGTTCTGAAATTCCCTTTCTTCTTAAGACTACCCATAATTTATTTGTCCCACACATTTAAGTGCCTTGCATAGTTCATAAAACATAAATAAACATTGTCTTGGTATTCTGTGCTTTCAACCAAGATCCATCTGACATCAGCAATGATATTTCTTGTTCCACATCCTCTTCTGAATCCAGCCTGAACCTCTGGCAGCTCCCTGTGAAAGTATGGCTGAAAGAGTTGTTGAATGATCTTAAACAAAATTTAACTTCAATGTTATATAAATGATACTGTTTTATAATATATGCATTCTGTTGGGTCACCTTTCTTTGGAATGGGTACAAATATGGATCTCTTCCAGTCAGTTGACCAGGTAGCTATCTTCCAAATTTCATGTCATAGACTAATAAGTGCCTCTAGTGCTTCATTAGGCTGTTGAAACATTTCAATTGTTATTACATCAATATCTGGAGCCTTGTTTTTGGCTAATAATGTCATTGCAGCTTGAACTTCTTTGAACTTCTTTGAGCAACATCGACTCTTGTTCATATGCTACCTCCTAAAATGGTTGAATGTTGTCCAGTTCATTTTGGGACATTGAATCTGTGTGTTCTTTCCATTTTCTTTTGTTCCTTCCTATACCATTCAATATCTTTCTCATAGTTTTTCAATATAACTTGTACTTGAACTTTTTCTTGAGTCCTTCCAGTTTAAGGTTTTAGGTTTTCTAACTCTGGGTCTTTGCATATTGCATTATAGTATTGGACTTTGTCTTCTTGCTCTGCTCTTTGAAATTTTATGTTCAGTTCCTTGACTCTTCATTTTTTGTATTACCTTAACTACTCTATGATTAACAGCAAGTTTCCACATAGATCTTTTCCTTATTTCCTGTCAGATTGAATCCCAAGTAGAAGTCACCAAGGCACAAAATAGTTAGTCTCCAGCTTTGAGGAAAAAGAGAAAATCATGAGAGCAGCTAGGGAAAAACAAGAAATCACATAAAAAGTTATCCAAATAAAAATATGCTCAGACCTATTAGCTGGCACTATGAAGAAGAGGAGCAAGTAGAGTAACATATTCTAAAAATTCAAGGAATATAACACTAACCCAAGAATACTCTACTTAGCCAAATTATCTATCAAGATAGATGGAGAAGTAAGCATCTTCCCAGACAAGGAAAAACTCAAAAAATACGTTAGAAGAAACCCAGCCCTGCATGATCCTTACCAACCCAGTATGAGCAGAAGAACAGCACTCACCAAGCATAAATAAGAGACTGCCACATACAACAACCCCACTCAGAGGGCATCAAAGAGAAAACCACCCCCAAGATATTGTCTTAAGCGTGGACAGAAGTCAAAAATGAAACACACACACACACATATGCACAACACAATGATAAGAAAGAAAGGTAGTCGGACAACAGAAAAGTGAGTGAAGGCAGACGTCGGATAGGGCAAGATATGACAAAATAATAATTTATAAATTATCAAGGGCTCATGAGGGAGGGGGGAGC
>NW_022106189.1:8412962-8415738 GCF_000313985.2 Echinops telfairi | reverse complement strand
GCCCACATGGCAAATATTCAAAGATAGACTTCATCTGGGGCATAAGGAAAATCTACATAAATTTAAGCGCATTGCTATCATAAAGACCTCTCTCTCTGACCATAGTGCCATAAGGCTAGAAATCAACAAAAGGAAGATGAAGAAAACAAGAGCAAACAATTGGAAGATGAATAACTGTTGCAAAAGGAATGTATACTGCCCCAGATCAGAGATGAAATTAGGAAATTTCTAGAAACCAAGGAGCATGAGAACATGCCGTACCAAAACTTATGGGACACAGCAAAGGCAGTTATCAGCCTTTCATAGCAATGCATGCACACATGAAAGAGGAAGAGAAACTTATGATTGGTATGCTTACACAAAATTTACATCAACTAGAGTAGAGTCAACAAGACAATCCTACTAATAGCAAAAGAAAAGAAATAATAAAAAATCAGGGCTGAGATTCAGGAGAGGGAAGATAAGAAAACTATGGACAAAATTAATGCTGCTAAAAGTTGGTTCTTTGAAATAATAAACAGAATCAACAGACAGCTGGTAACCTAACCAAAGAAATGAAAGAACAAATTTCAATAGCAAGGATGAGAGTTGAAAGAGGGGACATTACAACACACCCTAATGCGATCAAAAGGATAATTATGAAGGACTGTAATCCAATGAATTCAACAACTTGGAAGACATGGAAAAATTCTTGGAAAAATAGTCCCTCCCTTGATTATCCCTGATGGATGTCAAGAATCTCAAAATACCCATAGCAATAGAAGAAATAGACAAGGTTATCAAGGGATTACCAACAAAAAAAATCCCCTGGACAAGATGGCTTCTCATGAAAATTCTATCAAGCATTCAGGGAAGAACTGGAACAATTCTACACAAATTCTTCCAGAACATAGAAAAAAGATGGCAAGCTCCCAAACTCCTTTGATGAAGCTAGTATAACGCTGATACTAAACCCAGGTAGGGATCCCACAAGAATCAGGAACACAGACCAGTATTCCTAATGAGCATCGATGCAAAAATCCTTAACAAAATACTGACCAATAGAATACAAAAGTACATAAAACAAATAATTCACCATGACCAAGTGGGATTCATACCAGGGATACAGGGATGGTTCAACATATGAAAGACCATTAGTTAAAAAAAAAAGACCATTAGTATCATTCGCCACATTGACATGAAAAACTATAAGAACCATATGATTATATCGATAGATGCAGAAAAAGCATTCGACAACAACCAACACCAATTCCTGTTTAAGACATTCGAGAAATAGGAATGAAAGGAAAATTCCTCAAAATGATACAAGCTATATATGAAAAACCAGCAGCCAACGTGGTAATCAATGGAGAAAAGATGAACACAATCCCACTGAAAAGGGGAACCAGACAAGGATGCCCCTTATCCACACTCTTATTTAACATCGTACTGGAGGTTTCAGCAAATAAAATAAGGCAAAGAAAAGAGATCAAAGGTATTTGCCTGGGGAAGGAAGAGGTGAAACTATTGTTATTTGTAAATGATATGATTTTATATACAGAAAGTCCCAAAAGCTCCACAAAGGGAGTACTGGAAGGAATAGAGGAGTATGGCAGAGTGGCAAGATACAAGATCAATAAACAGAAGTATATAGGACTGCTATACACATGGGACAAGATCACAGAAGGGAAAAAAAAAATCACAGAAGGGGAGATCAAAACGGTGGTACCCTTCACAATAGCCAAGCACAAATTGAAATATCTAGGGATATACCTGACTAAAAGAACAAAAGATTTATATGAGGAAAACTACAGAACACTATTACAAGAAACGAAGAGTGACCTCAGCAAATGGAAGAATATCCCATGCTCATGGTTTGGAACACTCAATATAGTAAAGATGTCAGTTTTGCCCAAGGCACTATATAAATTTAGCAATCCCAATACAATTACCCTCATCTTTCTTCAAAGAAATGGAAAACCTGATTACCAACTTCATATGGAGAGGGAAGAAGCCCAGAAGTAGCAGAGAACTCCTCAAGAAGGAAGGACACAGTGGGAGGGCTTGCTTAACTGACTTTACCACATATTGTACAGCCACAGTGGTCAAATTCTCATGGTCTGGGTATAATTACAGATAATCAGACCAATGGAAAAGAACTGAAAACCCAGAAGTAAAATCATCAGCATACAGACACCTGATCTTTGATAAGGGCCCCCAAAATATCAAATGGGTAGCAGATGCCCTCTTCAACAAGTGTTGCTGGAAAAAAATGGGTATCTACCTGCAGAAAAGTGAAGCAAGACCATTATCTCAAAAGAATAAACTCAAGGTGGATCGCAGACCACGAGGTAAAACCTCAAACTGTTGGGGCCATCAATGAGGGTATTGGGACCAACCTGAGAACTTTGGTGTAATGAATACATAGGCTATCAGAAATAAGGAAGGACACAAACACAGAGAAGGCACAAATTGACAAGTGGGATATACTGAAGATAAACCGCCTGTGTACATCAAAAGAATTCACCAAGAGAGTAATATTAGAGCCCTACTGACTGAGAAAACATCTTTAGCAATGACACATCCTACAAAGGTTTTATTACTAAAATCTATATTACTCTGCAAGTTTCCAAAAAGAATATAACTAATTGTCCATTGGGGTGGTAGGCAAAGGACCTGAACAGAAGTTTCACAGGGGCAGAAATCCAAATGGCCAATAAACATATGAGAAAATGTTCCCGATCATTAGCCATAAGAGAAATGCAAATTAAAACAACAATGAGATACCACCTAACAC
>NW_022106189.1:8407325-8412591 GCF_000313985.2 Echinops telfairi | reverse complement strand
AAATTATGCTAAACGAAGTAAGCCAAGCACAAAAGGACGAGTACAACATGAGTCCACTGAGGTAAGCCTAAAAAAAAAAAAAATGCAAAGGAGGAGCATAGCGAAAGAGTTACTGTATACAAACATTCCTGCATTGAGGTTCAGGTAGTATGGGAGGAGCCAGACCAAATCCAGCCAACTAAAAAGGATGTGGGGGGTGGGCGGGGAATAATAAAAATGAGTAGTGGTGGAACAGGTCACTAACCCATTCAAGAGGAGGGTATTGTTTATCTCTCCACAGGAAAAGAGGGACCAGACTTCAACCCAGTGCTCCAAGATATGAATGCATCATATTGGCATGAAGCAAGGAACTAGTAGAGAGGTCTCAGTGGCCTGCCCCAATCCCAATTACAGCCACCCCTCCTCACAGAAGAATTTACTTGAGAGAACAGCACTGAAGCTATAGCTCAGGGAGAGGGGCAAGTTTGATCAGAGCACACAGGAGCAAATGAAGGGGGAGGAAGAGAGAGGGGAGCACGTCCTGGTGCACCAAGCCTTGAGGATGATATCCCTGCTCAGAGCAGCCAATGCACAGAGAGGACCATATGGCTGGCCCCACAAGGAGACATGACATCCCTCACTGACCCATAGTGTGGGAATTGTGCCCAATCTGACCCCACTACACCGAGGCAAAACACTAAAGGCGTGCAACAGAACAGCACAGGGATCAGAGCAAGAAAGTCCTGAGAGAATACCAAAAATAGACTGGGGCTAAGGTGTGGCACTCCAATAGACTGGATCAGAAAACACTCCTAAAGGTTAACAAACAGACCTTGAACTATTTACAGGCTTTTCTTTTTGTGTGTCATTGGTTTTTTGTTGTAGTTTTCTTTTGTTGCTTTGTTTTGCTCTGTCTTGTTTTTGTGCATATTATTAGCTCTGCTGGTCTGTCTAGATAAGATAGGCTGGATAAACAATGTGGAGGAGAAAACAATGGGATGGATATTTCCAGGGGGACATGGGAGAGGAGGAGGTAGGGTAAAGGAAGTGGTGTTAACAAACCCAGGGACAAGGGAACAACAAGTGATCCAAAATCAGTGGTGAGGAGGGTGTAAGAGCCCTTGTAGGGCTTGATCCAGGGCAGTGTAACCAAGAGGAATTACTGAAACCCAAATGAAGGTTGACCATGATAGTGGGACAAGAGGAAAGTAAAAGGAAATAGAGGAAAAAACTAGGATGTAAAGGACATTCATAGAGGTCTAAATACAAGCATGTACATATGTAAGTATATTTATGTATGATCAGGAGGAAATAAATCTGTGCATATATTTATAGGTTTACTATTAAGGTAGCAGATGGACATTGGGCCTCCACTCAAGTACTCCCTCAATGCAAGAACACTTTGTTCTATTAAACTGGCATTCCATGATGCTCACCTTCCTGACACAATTGCTGAAGACAAAGCACCTAGGTACATAAGCAAATGTGGTGAAGAAAGCTGATGGTGCCTGGCTATCAAAAGATAAAGTGTCTGGGCTCTTAAAGGCTTGAAATAAACAAGCAGCCATCTAGCTGAGAAACAACAAAGCCCACCTGGAAGAAGCACACCAGCCTGAGTGATCAGAAGGTGTCAAAAGGATTAGGTAACAGGCATCAAAGAACAAAAGATCATATCATTGTCAATGGGGTGTGCAGAGTGCGGACCCAATGCTCATCTGTAGGCAACTTACATCCCCTTACGGAAGGGTTACAAGCAAGAGATGAGCCAGCCATGGTGCAGTGTACCACAGATAAAACATACAACTTTCCTCTATTTTTTAATGCCCCCCACCCACCCACTATCATGATCCCAATTTGACGCTACAAATCTGGCTAGACCAGAGGATGTACACTGGTACAGTTAAGAACTGGAAACACAGGGAATCCAGGACAGATGAACCCTTCGTGACCAGTGGTGAGAAAGGCGGTACCGGGAGGGTTGAGGGAAGGTCAGGTAGAAAGGGGGAACCGATTACAAGGATCTACATATAATCCCCTCCCTTGGGGACAGACAACAGAAAACTGGGTGAAGGGAGACATCGGACTTTGTAAGACATGACAAAATAATAATTTATAAATTATCAAGGGTTCATGGGGGCAGGGAAGAAGGGAGGGGAAAATATGAGGAATTGATACCAAGGGCTCAAGTAGAAAGCAAATGTTCTGAAAATGATGATGGCAATAAATGTACAAATGTGCTTGGCACAATGGATGTATGTATGGATGGTGATAAGAGTTGTACAAGCCTCCAATAAAATGATTTTTTTTAAAGAATACATAGACTAAATAAAATATATAATGTGATTTAATATGAACTGATAAAATCCTAAGAATTATCACCTTGAAGGATATTTAGGAATGTCATAACCAGTTAGCCATGTTTTGAATTAATTTTATCTCTTAATACCCAGTACTTCATATAAATCTTTTAGCATTTTAATTAATCATTATTATTTAATTCTGTTAATAGGCCATCTTTGGTGGATAATTTTCATCTTATATATTTTATTAATCTTTTTTAAAAGAACTTTGGTTATAACATTCCAAGGATATTAGAAATTGCTTTTTAAAATATTTCTTAAAGTATATCAGTACAAAGTATTAAACCTGTCAATGTAGAATTTTATAATGTGACTACAAATACTAATAATATTCATAAACTGGTTTTAAAATTTGACTGTGATTTAACCAATATCACCTAGTTAATTAGAAAACATTTGGCACCTGAAATTAGCAGCATAGAGAGGTACTGACTTATATACCAAACAAACCAAAACAGCCCTTGCCTTCCAGAGGCTTGCAGAGGCGAACACTTGACTTCTGTTTTGTTAAATTTTACTTATGCATAGTGGGCTCTTTATATATTTGAGCACACCTTCTCAATTGTTACCATTGTTTAAAATAAATAAATTTTACCTCATTTGGAACCATTTACATTTATCTCAAAATTATGATTGTCCTCCTAGAATGTGGGCTTTGACTTTAATAATTTAAATTCTACTCTGGAAATGTACTTAGTGTCAGACTTTTCCTGACTAAACCACAAATGATGAAATTTTTATTCTGATAACCCTGGGGAAATTACATTCTTATACTGATTAAATAGACCACTGGTATTTTTTACTTTTTCATAAGCTTGACTTTATGGAATCTTAGAAAGGTAATTCCAGAGTGACATTTGTAGAAACCGTGTCAGTCTGTATGTACCCTGTTACTTTGTTGATACATAGGACAACACCGAACCATCATTTCTTCTAAAGTTTGGTTTCATATTGTTTTTCTCTGGTTACAAAAGTAAGGCAAGGTATTGTAAAACATTTGGAAAGCCTGGAAATGTGATTTTAAAAATCATTCATCATTACCATTAAGAAGAACATCTCTGAGCATCCAGAATTTTCTTCTTGATTCTGCTGACTTCTAAAGTGTAAGAATCCCAGAAGAGTTTGCGGAAATGAAAACTGATATTTTGAAAATCCTGGGATCCCGAATTATAGGATCCCAAAATTTCTTTTAAAAGAAAGGAAGAAACAGAAACTAAACTTTGTTTTTCATGTGTCAGATATTCTGCCAAATGTTTTACTTGGATTCTGTCACATAATTGTATCTTATGTATGATCATTTTTAAATGAAAATACATGGGAATTCATACTTTTTTTAAAAACACTATGTTACATATTTTGGTAATGGAACAGTAAATTAGTTGTCATCCCAGTTCTACTCTGAATTTCCTACTTAGAGAGCATACTCTCCATATTGAAGGCTCTTGCTTTTGTAGATAACCTTGCCATATTATTTTAAAAGTTTACAAAAGGAGCCCTTTAAACAATAGACTCGTCTCTGCTCTAGGGTATAATTTCATTACAAGACGAATCCTACTTTGAAATCATAGGATTAAGGATTCAAGGCATTTAATTCAAATGTAATACTTTAAATATTTTTAAAACTGTAACCGTAAAGAGATTAATTGATCCACCCATGACCATACTAGCTCACACAGCAAGAAATCGCCCTATGTGATGTTATAGCCTGTACTGTTTGAATAAGGTTTCTGAAATGAGCCCAGCGTGTGGTTTTTAGCCAGTGTTGGTGACAAGTAATCACCTTGGGATTTACTCTTGCTCTATCCTAGTGTGAAAGTATCAATCAAAAAAATATTAACTATTGATAGAGGATCAGCTGCTGAAATACAGAGAGAATTTGTGCTATATTATTTCCCAGTAGCATTTTAACACCTTCCCTTAAAAAATAACAAAAGTATATATCTTACTTTAATTGATTACGTATCACTTAAACTGTGCTCCTGAAAGGCCTGTCACATTAATATACTGAAAAATTAGGGGAGAGAAATGAGAATAACTTTTTTCTTTACATGGTTTATAAATTTCAAGAAACTTAAAAGCTGTTCTTTTCTTTCTTTCTTTCTTTTTTTGCTTTCAACTTTAGAACATTTTCTTCTTTCTTCCCTCTCCCATGGTTAAATCATTTTTAAAATGATTTGTGTAATCATGGTTGTAGTACTCCTTCCTCCCTCCCACATACATTGTTTGCTCCCCAAATGCCCTCACCCTCCCTTTCTCCCACTCCCCACCCCTATATCCTCCATAAACCCTTGCATCAGTTATTATCTTGATGCATCTACTCTTCTGTGCTTCACAACTGGGAAACTCAACAGAAACAATAAAAATAAATAATAGAATTAAGTGGTAAGGATAAAATAATAATGACAATATAAAGATAAAAATACAAATAATGAGTACAGAAGAAAAAAACACCATCAATATTTTAAAAGCCAAGGAAGACATTTTTGTCATGGTACAAGCAAGAAACCTAAAGCTTTTCTGACATTTTCTTATTGTATTAACCTAAGAGGGAAATAAAATAGCAATAAGCAGATATGTAAGTAGATATGTCCTGTTTTTTTCTGCTGGGAAAATAAAGGATGGATCAGAGAGATGTACTGATAAAACCAAAATGAACAGTAAAAATTTACTTATTTCTATAGCATTTTTTAAAATAATCATTTTATTAGGGGCTCATACAACTCATCACAATCTGTACATACGTCATCTGTGTCCAGCACTTTAGTACATATGTTGACTTCATCATTCTTATGACACCCACTTTCCACTTGAGCCCCTGGTGTCAGCTCATTTTCCCCCTCCCTCCCTGCTCCCCCTTCCCCCTGGGCCCCCGATAATTTATAATTTATTATTATTTTATCATATCTTACCCCATCCCACGTCTCCCT
>NW_022106189.1:8369701-8406080 GCF_000313985.2 Echinops telfairi | reverse complement strand
TATGAGTACCCTTTGCCTCCTAGTTCTTTCCTCTGTTTCTTTGTACTTTCCTCTTGTCCCACTATCATGTTCTGCCTTCATTTGGGTTTTAGGCATTCCTCTCGGTTACATTGCCCTTGATCCAGCCCTGCAAGGCCTCCCGCACCCTCCTTGACATTGATTTTTGATCACTTGTTGTTCCCTTGTGCCTGTGCTTATTAAAATCCTCTTTCTTCCTTCCCCCTCCCCTACCCCCATGCTCCCCTGATCTGTCATCCCGTTGTTCTCTCTTCTGGCTTGTTTATTCTGCCTATCCCTTCCAGGTAGACATGCTATGTACCATCACCAGACTGAGTGCAACAAGGCAACAGCAGAAAGTAAAACAATGTCTACAACAACAATACACACATATGCATACATATATAACCGTATGAATAGTTCAGGGTCTGTTTTTTTCTTTTTCTTTTTTCTTTTTCTTCAGAGTTTGTTTTCTTTCACGTGTGCTTTCTCTATAGCATTTTTTAACAAAACTAGTGCAATTATTGAAAGTGGATAACAACATTGTTCTGCCTTATTTCAAACATACAGTTAATAGAGCTCAGAAGTCAAACAGTATAAGTCTCCTTCTTGCCTACTGTAATAGCCACGTGGATGTCACTGGGAAAAGGTTAGATTGTTCAGTAGATGAAATAATTTCCAGCTGAGACAAGGTTGACCTTTATATTAGCATGTTTGGGAGTATTTATTTATTTTATTTTGGCTGGAGAGTTTTGAATTTATAATTAAGAAAAAGTGTCCACCAGATGGTAATTAAGGTTAAGGATCAATATTGTTCCTTATTAAATCAGTGATTGCAAAAAAACAAGGAAATGCATGTTCTGCTTGTATTGTGTAGGCATCCCTTTTATAAAGCATAACAAATATATGCATGCCTACCACTCAAACTAGTGGCTGTGTGTTCTGATGCTAGAAACCATACTACATCTTTCAATTACCAGCAGAGTTGGTACCCATGGTAGCTGGCTTCAGTGAACCTGCCAGTCTAAAACAGAGTAGGGAGAAGGAAGAAGCAAACCACTTCTGAAAAATTAGTCACTGAAAACCTTATGAATAGTAGTGAAATACTGTCTGATATAGAGCCGGAAGATGAGTTCCTCAACTTGAAAGGCACTTCGAATACAACCAGAAAAGAGCTGTCTCCTCTAAGTAAATTTGACTGTAATGCTATAGATGGAGCAAAATGTTCAGGACTTTTACTTGCTGTGATTTAAAGCTGCACATGTAGCAAAACAAAATGTTTGTGATGAACCATCTGTGGCAAGTAGGGATGGGTTCAATTGTTTTAAAGTGAGAGCAGAACCACCTGCCACTGCAAAAGAAGGACAGGGCTTTCCACTCCAGTAAAGAGTTAAAGTCTCGGAAACTCAGAGGCAATTTTACCCTGTCTTATGGGGTCACTATGCTTTGGCATCACCTCAATGGCAGAGTGTGAGAGCCTGTCTCTTAGAATCCTATGATGGTGTACAGGCATGAATTCTCAGGCTAGAGGGATTAAATTCAGGGCCATAGCTATGGAGGCCTTCTCGCTAAGCTATATCTTGACAAGCTGTATAATTCTTCTCACTATTCTTCTAAGCTGTTATATTTCCATCATAAAACAATAGCAGGTTGACTTTTCAATGCTTATGTTTCAAAATTCCGTTACTTGGAAGTTTGGTAAGTTGTTGGAATATAAAACTGATGATCTACTCTATAAACCTTTACCAATTCACAATAAAATGTTAATGAAGAGAACAACTAAAGACAACAACAAAAATACCCAATTCTCACCTTTTCTTTTTAGTCAGTGATTATAGAATAAATGTGTTATTAAATTATTTTTATATTTGTTATAGATTCTCAAATATATTCATCAATTATTTTATAGTTATGTTCTCCAGAATAGTTATCTAAGGGGCACAAAATCACTGTCAGAAACTTTAATGGACAAATGGGGGGGGATCTACTTTGAGATATAAAGTGCTAAATGTTCTATTTGTTATTCTTAAAGTGCATTTTTAAATAATATTTCTTTTTTTTTAAGAATGTTGGGTACAAGATTTAATATATTCTTTAAATAATAGGCTGGCTGGTCATGGAAAGACCCTCCTGTAACAGTCAAAAACAATTTTAGAAAATAATCAGTGGGTCAATGCCCCTTTAAAGAAGAGCTTGCTGGGTCGAACAGCCTGCTAGGCCATAGTACCCTGCCACCCTGCCCAATAACCCAAACCCAGGCTCAACACAAGATTATCTGGCCCATCCACTTCTGGATCACCCTGCCAGGAAGTGTTTACCCAGCAGAGGTCTCAGGCTATACTTAGGTACCATGGACAGCTCCAGCCTTACTCTCAAGCCAGTCCCCGAGTATACCTAAGCAGATGTTTTATGCGTGACTCTCTGCCCTTTCTTTCTTTCTTTTTTTTTCCCTCTGCCCTTTTTTTCAATTGGACTGTATTTCTAAAATAAAAACTCTTTTCACTCAGAGCATGAGGTCTGCCTGTGCAGGAAAATAGACCACCACCAACTCTCTCTAAAATCTGTCTCTAAATAATATTTCTTATTGACATCTCTTACTCATTCTAATATATTCATTCACATACAGTTCTGTTGTTCAATTCCATCAAGTGGCGTTATACAATCATCTATGCTATCAACTCCCCTTTCACCCCTTCTCCCCTGCCTCTAACTTCCTGTACCCTCAGGGAACCATTACTCCTGTCACTGTCTCTAAGGGGTCCTCTATCTTGACTACCATGTACCACTGACCTTAAATACACAAATAAGAAACCACAAATGTAACATGATTAAAGAGGTATAACACATAATGACCTTAATAGTAAAGGGGAAGCAATCTTAAGCAACTAGAGGATAGTTACATGGTTCATCAGTGTCTTACTGCACCCTGGATTTATCCTTCGTTCCATGAGGCCCTTCTAGGAGGGACTGTCCAATTGTCTTGCTGGTGGACTTTGGGTCTCCAATACATTCACTCCCCTTCATATCGATTTGGTTGTGTGTTTTTTGTATTTCTGATAACCTCTTCCCATAGACACTTCATGATCACACAGGCTGTGTGCTTCTTCCAGGTAGGCTTTGTTGCTTTCCTGCTAGATGGCCACTTTTTAAGAATACATTTTAATTGGTTTGAATTTGACACCTTTTTGGCAGATTCTAAATTCTCTTTGAAATTTAGTTAACCTGTTTTTTAAAAAAGTTAAATGTTGTATGTATGAGCATAATTAATTATCTCCCTCACATTTTATAAAACTGTAGCATCTGGATAACTTAATAAAGGCTTTTGAAATATAAGTATAAAGTAAGCAACAAATTTAATTTCTCATCTGACAAAATTGTATCAGTATTTGCCTGTGAGTATGACTCAGAAGAGCATATTAGTGGATCAGTGGAGCACTTTAAGGAGAAAATGAGCGCTCACTTTAAATATAGGCACAATATAAGAGTAATAATCGACTGTTCTTTATTTTTCTGCAGTTCTCAGTGGTCTCTGTTCTAACGACTGTCCTCGTAAGATAACAGTGAGTAAACTCAACAAAGATGTAAATATTTCTGTCTGTGTTCTCTGCCTGAGAAGTAGATGCATGCAAAAGAGTTACAAGTTACAATCACATTGTTTATTATGCTTTAAAAATGATTAAACTTTTCTTGAAATAAAGTGCCCTTCCTCAAAAGTTTCTCTCCTCAAGGTCCACATCCTTTGTGATGTCTTTTGTGATACTCTTGAAGGAATAACCACTCCTTACATCATTTCTGTTCATCCTACAATTGGTTTTACCTATTGATACTAGATCAAACATGGTTAGAATAGTTGCCTCCCACACTAGACTCTGACCATTAAGCTCAAACAAAAAGTATGGTAGGAAAAGTTCTATGATTAAGGCAGTCCATTCCTTCTAAGATTACTAATGCTTCCTTTCTCCTCATGTAAGCCATTACTGTCATATGGAGAATTGAATCATAGTAGCATAGGCCAGCATGCAGACTTGCTTGTACATGAATTACTCTAACAGTCCAGCCACTTTGAACTTTTCTTTGGTTGTTACATCTGCCTCACATTCATCCATTTTGGACTTTCTTGGAATTTAACATTCTCTTGAACTCCTCTTCACATAAATCATTTCCTTTCCCACTGATATAATAGATCACAACTTTATGTTGACTAGAAAGAAGTAAAAGTAAGTACAGAGACTTCCCCAGTATTCCTTATATAGATAAATGTATGTCGATTTGTACCAATTATGCACTCCGTGAGAAAGTGGGCCCTTTGTATTGCTTTGACATCAAAACTGTTCAGTCAAAGTAGAAAATGTTATTGTATTAGCTACGACTAAGAGGGGAAAGTGTCCATACCATACCTACCACTAGAGTTAAATGATGAATTGAATTCTGCTGGCTGTATGCTCCCACCTGATACCAGCAAGCTATTGGTATAGGGAGATGAAAGGATTGTTTAACTCAGTATCTCTTCAAGTCAATTCTCAGATAATATCATCTAAGAAGTATTTCCTGATTCCTCATTGATACAGGGTCAGATACACCTAGGACCCTATGCTAAATCTTAGATTTATCGTGTCTGTTCTTTAGTTGCTAAATTATCTGGGTCTGTGTACTATAATAGAAAGGGCCATATCTTAATTATTATCTGTGCTCACTCCCTAACATAGTACCTGACTCTTCACATAATCAATGCTGGATGTATGAATAAATTAATTTCCCCTAAAACGTGGGGATTTTAAACAGAAGTTTTCCATACCATCTCTCATTATAATAACTTGTGTATTGTTAAATTTGAACAGAAATGCATTCTGTTGAGACATCACGAGGTTAAATGTTAAATGTTTTAACTTTGACAAGATATAGCTTTCTCATGTATGTAGTCAAACAGTGTACCCTTGGCCTTTTTTTTCTTTTTGACAGAAAAGTTGTCAGACTTTTCCTTGTTCTTTTTAGGAATTTTCTGGCTAGATACAAAACAATTAACTTTTTTTATGTTGATTAAGTGAGTTTTACCTCTCTCCTCATTAAAGGGTGCCAGATTTTCCTTCAACAAATACCTACTCATTATAACTGATTTATGTAGCTGACACTTTCCTACAATGTCATTCTATCCTTAATTCTATATATTTGGCTTTCTTTATGATAGTGATAAGCATTCTTCTTGTACCAAAGATAGAAAAATAATGACATGAATATTTTCTGCATGTAATATGCATTTATTACATTTGTTTATAGGCCTTTACTTACTTTGGTGAAAGGGAAAACATCTCACAGTTTTTATTTAAAAATTGCCAAAATTTAAGAAAGTAATTTATTAAATTTAATTTCCTGAGAAATAATATAAAAATTATGTCTTGAACTGAATCAGAAAATCCATAATAATGATGAGAAATTCTAAAATGTTTCTAAAAAAGAGAAAGGTAAACAAAAAATTACTTTTGTGAAAAATTTACTACACATTAAGAAGTTAGATATTTTCCTATTTTAGAATCATAAATTTATATTACGTAATTGTTCATTTTGCCATCTAAAGTTGAATATGTGTTGTTTCTATTGCAATAATCCTTAGTTCAAAGCAAATTCTTGATGTAATCTAATTGATATAGACATAAAAGCCACCAAGATTTGGCCAGGATACAGAAAAGCCTCTTAAAAAATATAGAGGTGTTCCAACCCTGGTATGTCATTTCATGAGCATTTAACAGTCTCTGCCATGGGTTAGACAGCAGGCTGCTGATTTCAAGGTTGGTTGTTAAACCTACAATTTATTCCACTCAAGAATGAGGAGGTGGTCTGCCCCCTCAAGGTTCATAGTCTTGAAAACCTTATAAAGGGTCACTATGAACAGAATTCTGTTTAGTTTGGGTAATAGGCATATAAAAGGCAGTTAGTTCAAAAAGAATCTGTGTAGTAATTATGCAAGAAAAAGTTAAAGGCATTAAATTTAGGAAAGAGGAAATAAAGCTATCCCTTTCCACAGATGGCATGATCGCCCTTTTTTTTTTTTTCTTTTGGTACTTCCATCTTTTCTCCATTTATCATAATGTTACCATTTGAGGATTTTTTGGTTTTTTACATTGAGTTGTAATCCATACTGAAGGTTGCAAACCTAGATTTTCATCAGTAAGCCCTCCTCACTTTCAGCAAGCTAGATTATGTCATCTGCATTTCGCAGATTCGTTTTTCTGTTGGTGGTGGAGGAGTTTTTTGTTTGGGGGTGGTTTTTTGCGACAGCTTTATTGGCATATACTTCACATAACATACAATTCATTAGTGCAATCACACCAAGAAGAGTTGTACAATCATCACCACAATCAGTTTTAGAATAAATTCTTCCTTCTTGTTCTCCTCATTATTAGCTCCCCTTTTGTCCCCAACCTTACATGCCATACCCCTAGCTACTGTCTCTATAGATATACCTATTCAGTATTTCATATACAGAAGAATATTTAAAAGGGAAAAAACACTAACAACAATAACAAAGTAAAACTAACAAAAACCTCAATGAAAAAGAAACCAGAAAATAACCTAAAATGGATCATAAGAAAGATGAAATGATAAGGTGTTAAATTTTAACCTAATTGCAGCTGCAATAATTCTCTTTCCAATGCATTCTAGACTATTTACATTCCTGGTCCATTGTCAGAAGGAATTCAGCAGAGGCTTAATGCACATATATTTCCCACTTTTTCTTAACTGAACAATTTTAAAATGGGTAAAAAGAAAGACCAGTGCTCACTTTGGCAGCACAAAAACTGAAATTGAAACTATAGAGAGAAGATTATCATAGCCCCTGCATGAGGATGACACACAAATTTTTCAAGTGTTTCATATTTCTTAAAAGGAGGGAGGGGTGCCAAATGATATTACGTTTTAACCTAAATACACCTGCCCTAATCAGATTTACAGTGCTTTCTGTGTAATAACAAGGCTGTTCATAGCCCTCAGCTATGATCAGAGGAGATTCTCCAGAGACTTAATCTGTGTGTGGACCCTGCAAATGGATTTTGAGCTTCCACTGTCATCTACAGCCTCTGCAAATTGGATATTCAGTTTAAGCTCTGATATCATTCCCTCCTATGAAAGTGGTATATTATTTAAAATCCTTGGATTACACAGGCTGAGGTGCTTCCAAGTGGACTTACTTGACACCTCACTTAGATGGCGGCTTGTTTGAAGACAAGTCTGTAAGACCCTTGATGCGGTGCCTTCTGATAGCTGCACACCATCTAGTTTCTTCACCACACTTCAATGATCTCTTCATGAAGGTGAACATCAAACAGGGCTATGTCATAAAAACCAATTGTTCTTGATTGGGGCTAGAATTAAGTGCAAGACCAAAATCTATTTTATATCTTTGGTTTATGTTTGTCTCTCATTTACCTTAGAAAAATCATTTTCATTTTATGTTAGAGAATATTATCAATGTTCCCCTTGGGGCACCCCTGCTACTGCCATCAAATTGGTGCTGATTCATGTCAACATAATAGGACACGGTAGAGCTTTCCTGGTCAGTCTCCAAGACTGCAAATCTTCACAGGAGTAGAAAGCCTTATCCTTCCACCCATGGAGCTGGTAGGTAGCTGCCCAATGGGTAACCACGATGTATTGATAGTAATATTGGCCAATGGTATAGAATTTAAATGGTGTAGAATTTAAAACACTGTAGAGAAAAGGAAATAATATGAGTATGAACCAGCTATGAACCATAAGACATGAATTGTTGACTTGCACAGATTAAACTTTTTTTTAATAAATCATTTTATTGGGGGCTCTTACAGCTCTTATAACAATCCATACAAAAGTTATATCAAGCACACTTGTGCATATGTTGTCATCATGATTTTCAAAACATTTTCTTTCTACTTGAGCCCTTGTTATCCGCTCCTCTTTTTTCCCTACCCTCACTCACCTTCCAACCCTCGTGACCCCTTGATGAATTATAAATTCCACTGTCTCCCATCACCCACATTTCTGTTGTTCACCCCTGGGGTGGGGGTGACAGTTTAAACTCTTAAATGACTGGACACAGTAAACAAGCGGCCATGTAGCTCAGAAGCAACAAAGCCCACATGGAAGAACATATCAGCCTGTGTGATCATGAGGTGTTGAACGGATCACTGAAGACAAATGGGTGCATAAGCAAATGTGGCGAAGAAAGCTGATGGTGCCTGGCTATCAAAAAGTATAGCGTCTGGGGTCTTAAAGGCTTGAAGGTAATCAAGTGGTCATCAAGCTCAGAAGCAACAAAGCCCACATGGAAGAAGCACACTAGCCTATGCAATCACGTAGTGTCGAAGGGATCAGGTATAAGGGATCATCAGAACGAAAAATCTTACTATAGTGAATGATGGGGGGAGTGCGGAGTGGAGACCCAAAGCCCATTAGTAGGCCACTGGAGATCCCCTTGCAGAGGGGTCTCAGGGAGGAGACGAGCCAGTCAGGGTGCGATGTAGCAACAATGAAAAATACAACTTTCCTCTAGTTCCTAAATGTTTCCTCCCCGCCCCCACTATCATGACACAAATTCTACTTTACAAGTCTAGCTAGACCAGAGGATGTACACTGGTACAGATAGGAACTGGAAATCCAGGGAATCCAGGGCAGATGATCCCTACAGGACCAGTGGAGTGAGTGGCGATACTGGGAGAGTAGAGGGAGAGTGAATTGGAAAGAGGGAACCGATTACAAGGAACTATATGTGACCTCCTCCCTGGGGGACAGACAACCGAAAAGTGGGTGAAGGGAGACGTCGGACAGGGCAAGATATGACAAAATAACAATTTATAAATTATCAAGGGCTCATGAGGAAGGGGGGAGCAGGGAGGGAGGGGAAAAATGAGGACCTAATGACGGGGGCTTAAGTGGAGAGGAAATGTTTTGAGAATGATGAGGGCAATGAATGTACAAATGTGCTTTACACAATTGATGTGTGTATGGAATGTGATAAGAGTTGTATGAGCTAATAAAATTATTATTTTAAAGCTTAAAATAAATAAATAAAATTTTTAAAAATGACTGGACACTATTTACACAAACAACAGAGTTGGTGATAGGGCAAATCTTCTAATATTCATTCACAGCAGCAGGGCCTTGCATACCAGATTAATATATGTCATAATAAAGCAAAGAGGACATTAAAATAGCAAATTTATGTTAGTTCAGGGCCATCATTCATTGAGCACCTCAAGGCAAGAAATTTGAACCAAAGTCCAATGTCAGGTCTGTGCCCTTGAGTTTGTAGTCATCTGCTTCTTCTCACACTTGTGAGTATTAGCCTTAAGTTCAAAGTAGCCTACATAGGTGAGTTTGAGGTAAAGCCCAGTAAGTTCACTTAGTGGGGTTTCCACATCAATTCCTTCTGGCGTGACCTATGAATGATGTAGTGGAATTACCTTTATGTAGAAAATCTTTAAGAAAGACACTAGAGCCAACAAATGAATTAAGAAAATGACAAGATACAAGATTAACAAGCAAAAATCAGTAATCAGCTTATATACATTAGCAGTGAACATTATGAAAATGAAATAATTCTATTTACAATTTAGCATCTAAAAAATCAAATATCTAGGAATAAAATCAGCCAGTTAAGTGAAAGATATGTACACTGAAAATATATATATTATTAAAAGAAATTAAAGAAGACCTAAATAAATGGGATATTATGTGTTCATGAATTATAAGGTTTAATACTGTCTTCCACTCTAATTTGTTTTGTTTTGAATAGTTGGGTTTGGTTTGTTTTTTAATAAATGAATTTTTACTGTGAAGTAGGTAGAATTGAATAATATTTTGATCATATTATTTAGTACTGTATAAATCAAAATGTAGATTCAAAACAGCCTCAAGAATTTTATCAGTCTGCTTTGGAGGATGGAATAGCCAATGCACAAATTTTATGGAACTGAAAAAAGACCCATATAGCCAAAACAGTATTGAAAAAATAGAATAAAGAGGAAAAACTCAAAATTTTCCCAATTTCAAAATGTAGGCCATCGCTAGGGTCATCAAAAGTCTACTACTGATATGATAGACATATAGACCAATAAAGTAGAATGAAGAACCAAGAAATAAACTCATATCTATGATGAACTAACAGTGCTAACTCAATTCTTTGATACAAAAATAGTCTTTTTATAAATGGTGCTTGGATAACTGGATTTGTGCTTCCCAAAAAATTAAGTTGGACCCATTCTTCACATCATACGTGGAAAGTAACTTTAAATTGAACAAAGAACTAAAACCAGCTCTTTGAAGAAAATATAGGGGTAGTGTTTCACTATCTTGTTTTTGACAGTGCATTTTTATATATGATGCTAAAACATTGGTTTTAAAAGCTAAAATAGAAAATTGGAACTTGTCAGAATTAAAAACTTTTGTGCATCATAGGACTTTACTAGAGTCTTAGAAGCTTGCAAACACCCATCCAAAGCACAGTTGTTCTCTATTCGAAGGGAGCAGCAAAGGAAGAAGGAATGGTAAGAAAGATGGGAAGAACTGGAATGTGTATTTAATTACATCCATGAGCAACCAACTCGTTTTCCATGAGACAGAACTAGATGGTCCCTGGTTATTATTAATTGAAAAAATTTAACCAAACATGCTGTAGAAGAATCCTGATGAAAGAGAAAATAAGAAGCAAAATTTCAATTTCTTGTGGATTCCAGTCTTTCTGAAGCCATTGAGGCTGGATGACTGTGCTGACTTAATTAATTAAGGTTCTATAATTTATCTCTCTACTTGATCTCTTGTTACCTAATATCCATTGTAAAGGCTATGCAGAACTTACAAAACTCATGATTAACGGGCTTATTAAGGAAGTTAGCAAATTGTAATGCCAGTAAGAAATGGTCAGGATTATGACCTTATTAGAATGTTTCAGGTCTGCTAATAAATTCCCAAAGGGGCATACAAGTCTTCTGTAAGTCCCACCCAGAACGCATTCAGCTCAAGCTCCTTTGGCCAACCAATTCAGCTCTCTGAATTAAGTGCCCAGAGGGTCCCTTTGCCACATCTCAGCTGCTGTTCTCCAGGACCAGCACCAATCCCCCATTGAGAGTGTGTGACAGACATAGCAGAGGTGGCTGGCTGCCTCTGGGCACTCAAATCTCCACAGGTGAGTCCTAGGCAGGCATCAAACTTGAGGACAACAAGGTCCCTTGAGAGAGTAACATTAAGGACCAGATGTGGAGATGAGCGCCTGGGGATTTCAAGTCTATTGGGGTATAAATGCAATATGCCTCACAGAGAGAGTTGTTCATCATAATCTCTCAGGTTTTCATCAGGCTTCTGGAGCACTGTGGTGGCTTAGACATGTTCAGTTTTACACCCCCTACAAAAGCCACTCAATGCTGTACCAAGGTCCCCTCCAGAGTATGGGAGTCCCAGTTGGGCTGGGCATCTGAGAACACTTGGGCTACCCAATGTGTGTGATCGAGGGGGCTCTGGGGGGCCAAGTGTTTGTAGGTCCTTTTGAGCTTCTAGGGTGATACACCTTTCTTCTATAGTAAAGAAAGTGGTGAGAAGCTGGCAACAGTCATTACAGGTGGGGACATGAGTCTGAATCAATGAATCAACTAATTCCACCATGACCTGGGGCTTCTCTGCATTAGGCGTGGGGGTACTATTTTTCCAGTTGAGGAAGTCAGGAGTGCGAAAGGGCAGGTAATAAAAGGTGGACTGTCCAAGCACCATCATCCTGTCAGGTGGCACAGTTGGGGTTGGCCGGGTTTTGGTGACTTGGGACCAGGAATTGGTCAATGGGTTGAGGCAGATGGCTAGACTCAGTGAAGCTGGCTCACAACCAAACTGTAAACACCTGGGTCAGCGGGAGCAATGGGGATCTGCGGAGTTGTTTATTGGGAGCAGCTGTGAGACTAAGGGAGGCAGCGTGCCCTTACAACTGGCTGCCATGGCCAGTGGTAGAAAAGTATAGGGTGGCAGGAAGGGCTCTTCCTCAGAGCAGTTTGGTGGACTTTCTGCTGTGCTTGGCTTTTCTTTTGAGTAACAAAAATTGGATTCTTCCCATGCCTAGCACAACAAGACCAGCTCCATGAAGCAGGCCACAGCTAACCAGGAATCTGTACAAGGGGAACTGATCAAAATGGCCAGGGCTCCCTGTGATCACCTTCCATACTGTTAGGGGGTTGAGCGTGCCTTCCAGGGGTCAGTTAATGCCAAAGGATGGTCATTTGACCTGGCACAGTGTTCGGTTTTACACCATAGTTCTGATACAGTGTAATGCAATGGGCTGCAATTGGCGATTACCCATGGTGTATATGGAACCCTTGAACAGTGGTGTGATGAGGGAACAGGGTGCCCCTGAATCAAGCTACATAGACGTCCACCTGACTGCATCCCTCTCAAGAACTTTAGGTCCTTCCTGGCTAAGGAGCACCCATATAAACCCCAGGTCTGGTCAGCCTCCTCAAGGGAGGTGAGTCTCATTATGCAGTACAATGTAGCCATGATGTTACAGGTTAGGACTCAGTCAGATTCTGTTGCTTGGGGTCTCCTTGCCAGACTGCCGCATCAGTTGGTTAGTTAAACACACACACAATCAATAATTCAAACATTCGGAGTTTAAACAGTTCCTCTTTTTGGAGGTCCCTACCTGGAGCCAGTAGTAATCTTGCCTGAGGAATGATCAGTCCCTCCTTCCATCCAGCTGGATAGGCCTGACTAAGGTGGTACAAGACCCTAGCTTCTTACCTTGTCCAGACGATGAATCCAGGTCTTGTAAAGATCTCCGTTGAGTCTGGTGGGGTGAGACAGGGGCCATCAGCAGGCTCTGAAGTGGCACTAGAAATCTGCTCAATAGGCAGTAGCTCCTTTCTCCCCCTCCAATCTGGGTTTCCAGGCACCATTCGTTTACCTTTCCAAACTAGTGGCACAAGGGGCCAGCCAGGTGGAGATTCCCAATCAACGCACCAAAATATAACACCAGTACCATGACTTGGGAATGACCAAGTGGGACTCTTAGAGAACTTGAAAGAGGAATGCTAGCATTAGGCCAAGTTGACTAGAGAAACAAATCCAGTGACACTCATGAATGTGTAAGAGAGAGCTTTACATCAAGAAGTAATTATATATCAAGCAAACATCCCAGTCCAGTCCAGATCAAGTCCATAAGTCTGATACTAGTCCATAAGTCCAATACTAGTCCATCAATCCCTCTCTAGACTCACAACAACATGCAATGATACAGAATGCAGGAAAATCACAGGCTGCTGGGTGAAACATCTTGAGGAGCTAATGGCAGTGGATGCATCTCCAGTGCTTGAACAGGTCCCCAGTAGGTCTCCAAGTAACTTGCTAACAGGACTGGAAGGCAGAGATTGAGCAGCCTGCCTCCAAATATGTACCATATATATTTGTGTATAAGCTGAGTTTTTCAACATATATTTTATGCAGTTTGTGGTAAAATTAGGTGCCTCAGCTGATATTCGGTTCAGCTTATACTCAAGTATCTGTAGTATTTATCTCAGTGACACTTCCAAATAAGGTCATCAAGCTGAGACCTCATTGACAAGCCAAACTCCACCTCTTCACTTTCATATCTTCATATTGACAATAAATTATGTAATTACGACACTAGCATTCCAGAAAATCTGGCTCTGAATGTCAGGCGAGCATAGCTTGATACTTTGCCTGCATAAGCAAGGTCACAGAAATGGAATAGGCAGGGATTTCTAGTGCAGACGTGGTCCTTAGTAAAGGAGGAAGGGGCATGCAGACGTGGTCCTTAGTAAAGGAGGAAAGGGCATTGGGGATGAGTGTTTTCTGGGTATGAGGAAGTACATGAAATGTGGGGTTTCTGTTCTGATGGTTAAAAACATCCCCCATTAAGATTTTCCTTATACTGAGTGCAAACAAATTTTTTTAAATATTTTTATTGACACCTAATCCACATATCCCACAATTCAATAGTTCAGTCAATCATACCAAGAAAAATAACACAATAAGTTTTAGAACACTTTCTCCATACCCTCCCACCCTGTTAAATCACCTTAAAATGAGTTGTATAATCACAATCAGTTCTAGTGCTCCCTCCTCCTCCACCTTCAGTGTTCATTCCCGAAATCCCCTCACCCTCCCTAACTCGCACCCGCATCCCTGCATCCCCATAAACCATTGCATCAGTTATCACCTCTCTGCATCCACTCCTTCTGTGCTTCACAAACTGGAAAACCCAGTAGAAACAATCAAAAACAAAATCTAAATAAAGTGATAAAGATAAAAATACAAATAATGAGTAAGAGAAAAGGACCCCATCAACTCTAAAGCCAAGGAAGAAAATCTTGTCATGGAACACTCAAGAGATACTTGCACCTAGAACAAATTCATACTAGGTCACTAGGGAGGTCAATTGGCTGAGTATCAAGTTCAATTCAGCATAATCAGGTTTACAATTTCTGTCTGATAGTAAGGCTGTTCACAACCCTTGCCTGTGGCTAGTGGGGGATCTGCCAGCCACTTAATCTAACTACTCTGCAGATGGGTTTTGGGTTCCACTGTCTTCCATAGCCTTATATCAATTGGGTGTTCATAATTTTAGCCCTGATACTTTTTCCTTCGTCATATTTTAATTTAGTTATTATCATCTTTGGATCACAAAAACTGGTGTGCTTCTTCCATGTGGACTTAGTTGTAGCCTCACTTAAATGGCTGCTTGTTTGAGAACATGCCTGTAAGACATCTGCTTTCTTCACCACACTTTGCTGTAGCACCCTTATCTTCAGTGATCATTTCATGAATGAACTGTTCTTGGATTAGGGCTACAATTAAGTAGGAGCCCAGAATTCATCTGCATGTCCATGGGATATGAACAATTCAGGTTTAATTTGGTGGCCATTATATGACAAAATCAAAACCCCATAAGACCAACTACACCAATAACAGTAACAAACTAACCAGCAAACAAATAGATAAAAAGGAAAACAAAGCTAATGGCAGGAAAAAAGAACCCATAGAAATGAAAAAGTATAACATTGTCGGTCATGATTGGACTGATAACATTGTCAGTTTTCACAATGACACAGGGAGGAGTCTATGCAAGTACATTTCCACCTTGACCTGCAACCCATGAGTTGTTACCCTACACGGTTTGATATTCCATTCAATTGTGCTCTATGTACTTAAGTATGGGGATTGGTGCCATGGGGACCTTCCTGGATAAATTCTTCCAAATGCAGATCGCTACCCAGAAGATTGAAACCTGCCATATATCTGTGAGGTGGGCATCGAGGTATGGTGATTCTGGGTCCCTTTCCGTTGGACACTCACCCCCAGGTCAAATGACTGCCTCTTGCACAGTCCCTGGTTGGCCTTTCTTTGTTTTCTCTCCCACCCAAGTCCAAGGGTGCAGACACCTCTGAGGCAGGACTCAGTTCATTCAGCTGGACCTCTGTGTTAAGTCTTTCAGGTGTAGCCCCTGACTCTAATTTTTTTAACAGAAGCAGACTACTACTTTCTCCCATAGAGTGACTGATAGGTTCAAACCACCAACCTTTAACCAGTGAACTTCCAGGATTCCGTGGAAGAATGACAATGTCAGCAAAGTGTGTGCTGCAAGATTGTAGGAAGTACATATTATTAATGATAATATGTACCAAAAATAAAAAGAGGATCACAAGTGCTGTTCATCATCATAACTTTAATATGTCATACATTGAAGATTTCCTGGATAGTCATGAAATATCTGATTTCAAGACTACTGTAGAGCTGGGGAGAGAGAAATAGAAGTAGAGTAAGGTAAAGTATTATGAAGCTTATTATTATTAACAAAAGCCAGCATTTTTCTTGAGTAAGCACTCCTTGAATTTCTAAAAACTTTTGGTTACATTCCAGCATTCTGCAAAAGTTGGGCTCGAGCCTACTTTTGCCTGTTTTCTCAGTGCTGTTACAGAGGAACAGGTTTTCCAGGAAACTATATCATCTCAGAAGCGCTTTGGTCTATGTTACATTAAAATCCATCAGTCGGTCTTAACTTTGATTGGATCTTTATCCACACATGGCTTTATAACATTGTATATTAGTCATTTGGAAAATATTGATTTACTAAGATATAAAGATCTTCCCATTGTTAACATATTACATTATATAATACTTTTAAAATCACTGTCACCACGGAACTCCTAAAAAAAAAAGACTAATATGTTAGTCTGGGTACTTTAGAGAAACAAATCCACAGATACTCATGTATAAGAGAGTTTTATATAAAGGTTAAGTGCACATCAAGAAAACATCCCAACCCAGTGCTGCCCAAGCCCACAAGTCCAACATTAACCCATATGTCCAACACCAATCCACAAAGTCCTCCTCCATTTCACAAAACACACGCAATGATGCCGACTGCAGGAGGAAAGCCGAGTCAGTGAATGTGTAAGCATCTCAGTGCTGGCAGGGGTCTCCACACAGGTGCTCCAGCATCCAGGGCTGCATCTGGGTAGGTCCATGTGGCTTCTCCTCAGGGATGTCTTTCAGGAAGTGAGTCTTGCTAGCTGAAGCAGGGAACTGGCTAAGGCAGCTGCACCCTGGTCTGACCATCAGAAAGCAAGAAACCCAGGAACTAGAAAGGCGAGGCTCACTGAGCCATTTATCCTTCTGTCCTTCAATTAACCCCACATGTGTTTATCAGCCAGGTTGGCACAATAAACTAACTACCTCACCTAAGTACTGGAAAGCTGTCATGTTCATCTAAGCATGTTTCAATTTTCACTTAAAGCTCAAATGTAATATTAACCATTAATACTCTTGTTTTGAAAATAGAGGCTTACTTTGACTCTTTTCAAGAAAATGTCAATTAAATGCCCAATTCTTAATAACCACAACTTGGTGCCACTGCTAGTTACACACCCTTGATTTTGAATCTTTAGCTAAAATTACATCTAAGTATTTTCTGGAAAGCATTTTTTACCTTATAGCACGTGGGATCTTAAAGGCTTGAAGATAAACAAGCCGCCATCTAGCTGAGAAGCAACCAAACCCACACAGAAGAAGCACACCAGCCTGTGTGATCACGAGGTCTTGGAGGGATCAGGTTTCAGGCATCAAAGAATGAAAAAGCATATCACTGTGTGCTCTCCTTCCTGATATGATTGCTGAGGACAAATGGGGGCATAAGCAAGTGTGGTGAAGAAAGCTATCAAAAGATACAGCGATCAAAAGCTATAAAAAAGTTATCAAAAGAAAACTATCAAAAGATATAGTGTCTGGGGTCATAAAGTCTTGAAGGCAAACAAGTGGCGATCTAGCACAGAAGCATCAAAGCCCACATAGAAGGAGCACACCAGCCTGTGTGATCACAAAGGGCCAAAGGGACCAGGCTTTAAACACCAAAGGCGGGGAGAAAAGTCATATCCTTGTCAATGAGGGTGGCACGCGATGGAGACCCAATGCCCATCTCTAGACAACTGGACACACCTTGCAGAGGGGGAGTAGGGAGATGAGTTACTTAGGGTACAGTATAGCAATAATGAAACTCACAACGTTCCTCTAGTTCTTGAACGCTTCCTCCCCCCAACTATCGTGATCCCACTTCTACCTTACAAATCCGGCTGGACCGGAGGATGTACACTGGTACAGATGGGAACTGGAAACACAGGGAATACAGGAAAGATGAACCCCTCAGGACCAGTGGTGGGAGTGGTGATACCAGGAGGGTGGAGCGTGGAAAGGGGAAATAGATTATGAGGATCTCCATATAACCTCCTCTGGAGGTCAGACAACAGAAAAGTGGGTGAAGGGAGACATTGGACAGTGTAAGATATGAAAAAATAATAATGACTTGTAAATTATCAAGGGTTCATGAGGGTGGGGGGAACAGGAAGGGAGGAGAATAAGTGAGGAGCTGATGCCAGGGGCTCAAGTGTAGAGCAGATGTTTTGAGAATGATATTGGCAACAAATGTGTAAATGTGCTTGACACAATGGATGGATGGATTGTTACAAGCGTTGTACGAGCCCCCAATAAAAAGATTTTAAAAAGAAAATCTATCTTGGGACCTTCCTTGAGAACCGTACCTTGAGAATTAGTGTATAAACTGAATAAAGATTGCTGGATCTTCCCTCAAATATTAGATTAACTGGCCCATGGTGAGAGCCAAATTAAGGTGAGCTTAAGGAGTCACTGACTTGATTTTTTAATGGAATAAAAGTGGGAAAAACAAAATTTACCTAAATAAATCTGTAAAATGAGATTCTATGGATAGTAGGGCAGAGTTCATTCTAATGTGAACTAGGACAAAAAAATTCAGTAGTCTGAAGGTTTGCTGAAAAAAATACAAGTAACTAAATATATTATTTAAGAGTTTTGCATATAGGCTAAAGCGATACAATTTTTAAAAAGGAATAATTAGATGATGATGAAAATAATTCCGTATCTCTTCAACTGTCAATGACTAGATTTTAAATTGTGGCTATCTAAAGAACAATACCTTTGCTTGCCCATTTTCAAAATATGAATTCACCTATAGAATTCTGGTAATTATTTTGTGGAAATAGTATGTAGTATAAGTGTATAATATCCTTTCTACATAAAATACTGTATGCCCAGGATACCAACCTTTTAATATATAGACAAATTAAATTTGAGGTTAAAATACAGTGACCATAAAGTATCACTTAGCATCACTGGAATGGGACAGATTTAGAATATGAAAGGGCATCCCTATTCCTAAGACAAAGACCAGGAGAGAGTAGATAATAAGAGAGAGAAGGAATGGGATCTTTCCCATAGAGTTGGGAGGAATAGAAAGTGGTACTACTACCACAGTACAAGGGGGGGGGGGGGGAATTAATGCTACCTTGTAAAGTTGAAAATGAATATATCCTGTGATACAGAATAATTTAAATTTAATTTTTTCTACTAATAGATTTCTTTTGAAATGCTATTTATTAATGACATTTTTCTCAAAATAATTGTCATCTAAGTAAAAAAATGTGTAAGACATTTTACTTTATAACAAACTTGAAATCATTCACATTCTTTTCAAGGCTTAACCATGACTTTTTTTATTACAGCCCTTTGGAGTAAATCAGCCAGGACCATATATCATGTATACAACTGTAGATGCAAATGGGTATCTGAAAAATGGCTCAGGTAAGACTCGATAAAATGTCCAATGCTGCATAAAATCACCTTCAAATAGTGGCAAGGTAAATTTAGTGATAAACATTATTGTCATGTTTTCATACCTGTTTATAAAATCATTTATTTTAGAATGGGTAGATAACAAAGTTTCTATGACAAAAAAAAAAGTTAACATTTAATCCCTTGTATATCCTCATTGTGATACAGCAATGTTTCCCAATGGGCAATGCCCCCCGCTGGATGGGGTGGATATTCTCCAGGGAAACAATCTGTGATCAGTATCAGAAGGGAATGGACCATACTTAGGGTGGGGCACACAGTAGGGTCTGACTGTTCTCAATGGCAGACAACCTTCAGCAGATAATCTTCAAGCATATCGTGAAGCTTCTTAAAATTGACACTATTACAGGTGATACTGTGGGGAATAAATTTTATTAATTTTAAGATCATGTTATTGGGGGCTCTTTCAGCTCTTATAACAATCTCGACATCAGTTGTATCAAACATATCAAACCTATCTTATAACAATCTCGACATCAGTTGCATCATTATTTTCTAAACATTTACATTATATTTGTGCCCTTGGTATCAGCTACTCTTTTGACTCTCCCACTCTCAAGACCCTTAATAAATTATAAATTATTATTTTCATATCTTACACCAATCGCTGTCTCCCTTCCCCCATGGTTTCCTGAGATGAGATAAAATAAAATAAATCACTACATACTAATAGCTAAAGGATATAGTAAAAAGGTGTTTAGAAGGATATCTGTAACTACAGTATAAATACCTACATTTTAAAAGAGAAAGGTATTAAATTTGTAGTCTAACTTTCACCTTTGATGACTAGAGAAAGAAAATCAATATAAGCCCAAAGGAAGAAAGAAATAAAAAGAAGATAAAAAAAAAGAAATAAAAAGATTAAAAAATAAATGAAATAAAGAACAGAAAAACAAAACCAAAATTTTTGCTTTTTAAAAGATCAGTAAAATAGAATAAATTCTTTAGCTAATTTTAAAAGAACACTCAATTTATTAAAATCTGAAATTAAAAAAAAGAACATTACTAATAATTTTACAGAAAGAAAAAGGACTTTAAGAGCATACTATGAGCAAATCAAAACCAACAAATTTAGTACCCTAATTGAAATCAACATATTCCTAGAAAAGCACAAACTATCCAAACTGACTCTCAAAGAAACAGAATAACTTAAATAGACCTGTAACAACAAAAACAGAAGTAGAGGACCACCTGATATCACTGATTAATTCTCCCAAACATCAAAACAAAAACAAAAGCACTATTTCTACTCCAACTCTACCAAAAAGTAAGAATATATCCTCACATATTCTATGAGACCAACCTTGCCTGGATACCAAAGCCTGACAAAGATAACACTAGAAAAGGAAATTACTGTATAGACCTATTATACCTCTTAGGACTATAAGTGCTAACTTTTTCAACAAAATACTAGCAAACCAAAAGCACTCGCACAGTAAAAGCATTATACACTGTAACAACGTGGATTTAGCCCAGGAAAGTAAGAGTGATTCAACTTAAGAAATCAATTTAATACACATAGAACAGAAAATGACCCAAAAAAGCATTTGATAAAATTCAACATCCTTTCATAATAAATATTAGGACTCTTACTCACTGCCACTGAGTGGATTCCAATTCACAGTGAACATGTTGAACAGGGTAGAACTGCCACTGTTGGTTTTTGAGACTACATGTAACTCTTCTCCCACCTAGAGTCTGATGGTTTCCAACAGCTGACCTTTCAGTTCACAGCCAAATGCATAACCCTCTAGGGCACCAGGGTTCCTCATAAAACTAGACATAGCAGAGTGCAACTTGTATAGCATGATAAAAGCTACCCAATAGATTTAATGGCTTCCTCAGTGGTGAGATTGTAAACCTTTGCCCACAAGAACAGCAACAAGATAAAGATGTCTTTCACCACTTCTGTTCAGCAGAGTACTGACATTCTAATCTGAGCAGTTGGACAATTCAAAGATGATTCATATAGAAAATCCTAAAGAATGCTGCAATAATTATAAATTAATGCAGCAAAGTCACAGTTACAAATCAACATGAAAATATTTATATACACTGTCCTAGGGGGGGAAACCATCACAAAGTTATAATAGTGGGGAAAAAATTATTCAACATATGTAGTAAAAAGAAAAGAGAGGAGGAAAATGTACTACCGTGCCATTAAAGGTACGTGTGAGAGTCCAAAGAACAATACAGGATTACCACTTTATCTACAGAGTTGGTAGTGGTTTGATTCTTTCAGTAATAAGATAAGTATAAAAAGTCACTTCTGCAAAGATCTTTGTGTTAAAGACATTTAGGAGGGGTCTTTTGTTGATTCTTCAGACCAGAATTGCAGGAGACAAAGGAAATAGCCCTCTTCTATTTTCATATTTGGGTTGAGGAGGAACTGTCTCACTCTACCCTCAGTCTTTGAGGATGTTCCTCCTTCTTTTGTCTATCTTTACTATTTAGATCTTGCTCATCCCGCATTCCTGGATCGCCTAAGAGGTCGCTCAGGGGTACTCTCATTCCCTGTCACCTTGGGACTTCACCTTGGCAGCTTGGTAGTAAGAAAGTGAATGTGAGAGTACTCAAAATGGTATTATAATTATTTGAAGTCTTAGGGGGAAACTGGGGCTCTGTCAGGGGGGCCCTTGGTTTTAGGAACTAGCACAGTATTGGCAATGAAGAATCTGAAAAGAAAATTAAGAAGATAATTCCACTTACAATAGCATGTAAAAGAATAAAATTTTAGGACTGCATTTAACCAAAAAATTGAAAAACTTGCACACTGAGAATTACAGAACAGCAGAAAGAAGTTAAAGAAGACCTCAGTAAATGAAAAAATACCCTTCGTTCATATATTGATAGACTTTTTATTGTTTAAATGGCATTATTACAAAGGCAGTATTCATAGAAAGAAGGAATAGCTGCTGATTTTGGAGGAAGTAGCCACTGGGAACCTTATGCATAGCACTGAAACCTTGTCAAACACTGAAGGCCAAATGAATGGAAGCAAAGCATTGTCATAGATACTCCTGAAGGATGGGCCCCTTGGGTGGGAAGGGACTCCAAATTGATCCTGTTGAGTGGCTGCTTTCTCGAAGTAGAGTTAAAACATGGTGGTGTAAATGGAGTAAAGCCTGTGGGAATTGAACTTTGGGGATCTTTGCTGGTGGGACACAACTTAAGCTAAGAAGAAACCGCTGCAAATGTTTAGAGGTCATATATATTGACTTTTTTGAATCAGATCATCATATGGTTTACTGTGCCAGGAATGACACAATCAAGAGGAATGACTTTGTACTCACTATCAGCAAGGACATTTCAAGATCTATCTTGAAGTACAATGCTGGCTGTTAAAATATTATATCTATCCACCTTCAAGGAAATCCAATCAATACAACTCATTAATTTACGCACTATTGTACTAAAGCCTACTAATGAAAACATTGAAGAATTCTACCTTATCTTTATTGTGAAATTGATCAAACATGCGATCAGGATGCATTAATCATTATTGGCTATTGGAAAGCAAAAGTTGGAAACAAAGAGAAAGGTACAGTAGTTGGAAAATATGATCTTGGTGATAGAAATGAAGCTGGAGATCGCATGATAGAATTTTGCAAAATCAACAACTTGTTCATAGCAAATACCATTTTTCAACAACACAAACAGTGACTATACACCTGGATTTCAACAGATGGAATATACAGAATTCAAATTGATTACATCTGTGGAAAGATGTGATGGAGAAGCTCAATGCCAGCAGCTAAAACCAGACCAGTGGGCAACATTGGAACAGACCATCAATTGTTCATATGTGAGTTCAGGATAAAGCTGAAGAAAATTAGAACAAGTCCATGAGAGCTCAAATTTGCCTCTGAGTCTACCCCACCTGAATTTTAAGAACAGATTTGACACATTGAACACTAATGTGGAATACCTGATGAACTGTGTGAGGACATCAAGAACACCATTCGTGAAGAAACCAAAAAGTCACTAGAAAGACAGGAAAGAAAGAAAAGACCTATGTGGATATCAGAAGACTCTGAAACTTGCTCTTACTCATCCAGTAGCTTAAGCAAACATAAGAAATGAGGTCAAAGAACTGAACAGAAAGTTTCACAAAGAACAGCTTGAGAAGACAAAGTGAAATGCTATAATTAAATGTGCAAATCAAAAACCTAGAGTTAGAAAAACATATTTAAAAAACAAAACAATAAAAACAGACTTATTGGGCTGGTTGAGACAAGAAGACTCCCCAAGACTGGTTTTCCAATCTTGAACCCAAACTCACCTGTGAGACCAAATAGTCAACAATTACTTTGAAACAAAGATGAGAATGTAAAGAAAAGTAGATAAAGGAAATGGAACAAACTGCAAAGAAATGATGAGAGAGTTCACATATTATGAACAATGTAACCAATGTTACTGAGCAAGTTGTGTAGAAGTTTTTGAATAGGAACCCAAATTATTGTGTATACTTACACCAAAAACACAATATTATTATTTTTAACTGAAATAAAATTAATCTACAGGTATTATAAAACTCCTATTTTCTGCTGGCTGCTCTTCCAGACCTCCTACATATTATCTCATTGCATTTCACTATACCTTCTTGGCAGCTGTCTGTATCTCCAATCTACAACATAAAAAAATTAGGTACTAAGAATTTAAATAACTTGGGAGTGTCACTCAACTGTTAGCTTTTAGAGCTGCCTTTAAGTTCAGAACTGTCTCACCATAAAACATCTCCATTCCTACACTGTGGTTATTGTTAATGAGTTGTCATTGAGTCCATTCGGATTCTTGGTCAGCCTGTCTATACAGGGGTGAACTAGGTAGCAGAGCATTTTCAAGACCGTGATCTTTCAGAAGTAGATTGATTGACCTATCTTCCAGTTCACCTCTGGCTATGTTCACATCACCAGTCTTTCAGCTAATATACCTAACTATTTGCACCACCGGGACTTTTTTAAGATGAAATTTTACCCAAAAAAAAAAAAAAAAGATGAAATTTTACATAGCAAATTAGATTTCCACATAATAGTTGCTACACAGAGTTTTCACATAGAATGTGAGTTTTCACACATTCTTCACAGTGTGTCATCATTTTTATTTATTCTAGTTGAACCGTTTCTAACCATCTAGTTTCCCTCTCCTCTTCCCTTCTCATTTTTTCTGTAATTGTTGACCATTTGGACTGATACAGATGATTTTTTTAATCATTTTATTAGGGGCTCATACAACTCTTATCATAAGCCATAGATACTTCAATTGTGTAAAGCACATTTGTACATTCATTGCCCTCATCATTCTCAAAACATTTGCTCTCCACCCAACAGATGATTTTTTTAAAAGAGATCATTACTCAAAAGTGACATTGTTTGTTTCATTAAGTTAATCAGTTACTGAGCTTTAGAAAGCACAGTTTTTAATATTGTCTTGTAAAAAGCCAGGGTATCCTAAAAAGAGGGAAATGATCTTTAAAAATCGTAGTTGTATTTTATTTTAACCTATGGTAACTGTGTCTTATGCAATGATGCCTACAGTTTAATAAATGCAACATGTTACTTTATAATGTGTCTTTTTTCATCACATGAAGTTTTATGATTTCTGCACTTCATGAAACTTTGTTCATCATAGTTTCAGAAACATCAATGAAATAATGGGGGGAGCGGGGAGGGAGGAAAAAAATGAAAAATGAGGAGCTGTCTCCAAGAGCCCAAGTGGAAAGCAAATGTTTTGAGAATGATGTGGGCAATGAATGTATAAATGTACTTTATACAACTGGCATATGTATGGATTGTGATGAGTTGTATGAGCCCCCAGTAAAATGATTTTTTAAAAATAAAGAAAGAATGGGTATATTCCTTTGCTCTCTAGGGGTGTGATGATCCTACATTATTTGGTAGTTGAGTGATTGCAAAACAGTTTATTATCTACTAACCAGTAATTTTAACACATAGGTTAATGTTGTTTCTTGAGGAATAACATCAGAATCTCTCATGTCCTAGGAGTTTGGGGCTATTCCTATATAATAAGAATAGTTAAAATAGATTAGTAATTACTCTATATCCAGCACTGTGCCAAGAGCCCTGGTGGTATAGTGAGTTATATGCTGGGCTGCTAACCACCAAGTCAACAGTCTGAAACCACCAACCACTCCAAGGAAGAAAGATGAAGCTTTATACTCCTGTAACCAGTTACAGTCTCAGAAAACCACAAGGATGGTTCAGTCCTGTCATATTGAGTCACTGTGAGTCACACTCAACTCGATGGCAGTGAGTTTGATTATTTGGAAACTCTGGGCTAAGTAAGTTACATATGTGCCAGTTACATAATCTCCTGTCAACTTGCAAAGGGGTGGAGTCTAGCCTGTTAATCAGGTCATAGCCAATGAGGTCTCTGTGTAGGCATGGACTTCTGAGGATTCTGGGCACTCCTGTCTTCCTCTTCGGAGGTGGAACACAGTCTCTGCTTCACCTTCCTGCTGACAAGAGACATGGAGCCATGCTGATCCCAGCCAGAGCCCTAGAGCTGGAGGAGCCACATGTAGACCCACACCAGTGCTGAGATGCTTCTACTGCTAATGGATGACAAGACTTTGCATTCGCAGGCCTTTGATCTTCCTGCATCATTACATGTGTTCCATGAGTCTGAAGAGGAATTTATAGACTGGTATCAGACAGATGGGCTAATATCAGACATATGGGCTTGATCTGGACTGGGCCAGGATGTTTTCTTAATATACAATTACTCTTTGATATAAAGCTCTCTCTTATACATATATGAGCATCTCTGGATTTTGTTTCTGTAGTCGACCCAGACTAACACACATTTATATTCTCAATTAATCATATTAGATGTGAAATTTCCAATTAATATATATCCTAAAGTATTACAAGCTAAAATATATAAAATTAAAATTATATAATATTATAATTTTGAATAGAGATGAAAAAAGGGGGAAATTTCCTAATATAGGAAATATAAGTTATGATTCTGGTATTCTGCTCTTATATTTCTTTCTTAGTAGATTTAATGAAGATAAATTTGTTTTCCTATTACAACCTAAATATTTTAGATCCACCTAAAAAGAGTGCCCTAATATTGCTAACATTCTGCATTTAAGACCAAATTTTGCTCTAATTAAATTCAGCCATTTAATCAAATAATTTGAGCATATTTATAACTTATGAAATTGATTATTACCAAATACAGCTTTTGGACCAACTATTTTCCTTTTTATATCTTTAAACTTTTTCCACATGAGCAGAACTACTTTTTAAAAGATTTCCAGTAATAGACAGTATTGACATTTTTATTGTACAAAACAGAATAATAGTTTACTTATACATACAGGTTAGAAAACGTCATACTAACTCAATATGGGGAGTGAGGGTGGAAAAGAGAAGCTGATGCCAAGGACTCAATAGAAAATAAATGCCTAGAAAAGAAAGATGGTAACAGATGTACAAATATGCTTGATAAAATAGATGTATGGATTGTTATAAGAGTTGTAAGAGCCCCCAATAAAATGCTCTTTTAACCAAAAAAAAATGTTTTAATCAAATAAAAGCATTACTGCTAAATGTTTATTCTATTAAAGTAGGTCATTAAAAAAACCCACCACTGCCATTAAGTTGATTGTCTTCAATGAATAGATATTTTAGAATTTCTTTTCATTATATCTGAATAATTTAATTAATAAGATTTGGTGTATATTCATTATTCAAAGGTAAATTATTATTTCAGTTAAGAAGTACCATTCAATAAACACAAGAAGTCTATAGAAAGAAACTGGTGGCCTAAAGAAATCCTACCATTAGAGAGAAAATTTGCCAAGTGAAATAAATGTGACATAAAAGGACAGATAATGTATGATCCTACACACATGAAATATCTAGAATAGGCAATTACAAATACATCAAAGTCTATTCATGTTTACCAAAGAGTGGGGGAGAGAAGTATGGAGAAATCTTGTTTAATAGACACTAAGCTTCTGTTTATGCTAAAGAAAAAGTCTTAGAAATATATACTGATGGTGTTTACAAAATATGGTGAAAGTAATTGATGTCACTGGATAGTACATTTAAAATTGGTTAAAGTGGGATAATTTATGTTAAATTTTTTGCCACAAAATTTAAAAAATTTTTAAGTTGAAGTTAATATTCAATGTGCAATTCAAAATAGTCACAAAAGAACAAATGTTGGATGATGTTGCTTATATTAAAAGGCACAAAATGTCAAATGTAGAGACATAAAAGTTTATTAATGGTTACCACAGGGGGAGGCCTTATTTCTTAAAAAGTACTTTGTTGTGGTTTAACATAATATAAAAATTGCATTAAGGGTAGGACTACACAGCTGATTATAATTGCTGTCAAATTGTTCATAAAAAGTTGACTTGGCAAAGATTGTGTGATAGATAGATTTACGCTGACATAATAGAGTAGCTCATGAGAGTGTGGTCCTCAGTGGAGAGTCATGGTTTTATGGAAATATCCTAGTAAATTAGCCTGGTAACATGTTTAATGCTTCTATTCTACTTCCTGAGATCTTAAAAGTTTGCAAGTGGCCATCCAAGGCACATAAATTTGTTGCTATGTACCTGAAACAATAAAGGAAGAAGATGAGTCAGGAAGATATTGAATGTGTGGTAAATTTTCTCCATAGCTAACTGCTTCCTTTGCCATGAGGTCACGAGAACTAAATGATACCTGACTACCATTATTGAGCATGTTGGTCAAAGATTCTATAGAAGAATATTAATCAACATGAAAGTGCAGAACAAATATTTAAGTGGATTCCATAAATTCTGGAGCCATGTAAGTCGGGTGAACCCCAAAACTATTGTTTCAAGGTGAACTTCAAGCTTTCAACCAAATATATCCCCTGAAGTCTTCTTAAAACCAAGTCATAATTTAGGGTAACTAGTAAAGAGCATCTACCTTACCATTATCCTCTTTTAAGAGCTCTATATGGGATGAAATCGACACTAGCAATTCAAAACACTCGATTAAATGAGAACTTAGGGGTCAGTGAATTTACATTAGTGGCAGAAAAACAATTCAGAAAAGACGAATGCTAACAATGCATAACTCAAAGAATAATTGATATTACTGAATTATACATGTAGCAATTATTGAATTGGTATGTTTTACTGTGTATATTCTCAACAAAAAAAGCAATAAAAATTTAAGATATATATATTGCACTGATGGTTTAATAAGAGATAGAGGAAAAAGAGCAAATTACTTCACACATTGACAAACAAGTTTGGCTTTCCGATTAGCGAACTTAAGTATTAGAAATAATAAAATTGCATATCCAACTCTAAAACTTTCTTGTAACTTTAAAATATTTTCCTAGCATTATGTTTTTTCATACTCTACTTTGTAAGTGAATAGTTATTTGAAGGTTATTATGGTACATAATTCAAACTCCTGTCCTCTCACCATACTTATTCAGTCTATATGCAGAGCAAATCATCAGAGAAGATGGGTTGTTTGTTTGTTTTTTAATAAATTATTTTATTAGGAGCTCTTACAGCTCTTATAACAATCCATACATCAACTGTATAAGCACATTTGTACAGGTTGCCATCATCATTTTCAAAACATTTTCTTTCTTGGACCCTTGGTATCAGCTCCTTTTTTCCCTGAGAAGATGGGTTTTAGGGGGCGGGGGGGGGGGGCGGAGTGTCATCAGGATTGGATGAAGGCTTATTAACAACCTGCTTTATACAGATGATAGAACCTTGCTCGCTGAAAGTGAAAAGGACTTGTGTGACATAGTTAAAGCTGATGTGACTTTACAATCTTACACATTACATACAATCTGCCTTTTCCTTCTAAAATAAATCTAGATATTCAATAAGTTGAATAGCTTAGTCAAAAAATACTCTGGATTTGATCAGTTCCAGTTTTGTTAGAGTGTCTCTAAACTCTATTTATAGATCTTCTAATTCATTCTCGTCTGTTCAAAATACTTTTTCATTCACTATTGACATTTTGGACCAGATGATGTCTTCTAAGAATTGTCATAGTTATCATAGGATGTTTAGCAGCGTCCTTAGGTCCTTGCTGGTGTAGTAGTTAAGCATTGAGCTGCTAACTGCAAGGTCAGTAGTTCAAAACCACTAGCTGCTCCACAGGAGAAAGAGCTTTCTATTCCTATAAAAGAATTAGTTTCTGACAACTGATCTTTGATAAGGGACCTAAAACTATCAAATGGGAAGCAGATGCCCTCTTCAACAAGTGGTGCTGGAAGAAAATGGATATCTACCTGCAGAAAAACGAAGCAAGACCCTTATTTCACTCCATGCACAAGAATAAACTCAAAGTGGATCACAGACCTCGATGTAAAACCCCAAACTATTAGGGCCATCATTTAGAGTATTGGGACCAACCTGAGAACTTTGGCACAGGGAATACATAGGCTATCAGAAATAGCAAAGGACACAAACACAGAGGAGGCACACATAGACAAGTGGGATATACTGAAGATAAAACACCTGTGTACATCATAAGAATTTACCAAGAGAGTTATAAGAGAGCCCTCGGACTGGGAAAATATCTTTTGCAATGACACATCAGACAAAGGCCTTATTACTAAAATCTACTATACTCTGCTAGCTTCCAAAAAAAAACCTAATTGTCCACTGAGGAGGTCGTCAGAGGACCTGAACAGAAGATTCACAGGGGCAGAAATCTGAATGGCCAATAAGCATATGAAAAAATATTCCCAATCTTGAGCCATAAGATAAATACAAATTAAAACAACAATGAGATACCGCCTAACACCCTCAAAGATAGCCCAACTCAAAAAGTCAGAAAGCAGTAAGTGTTGGGTTGTGGGGAGACTGGAATTCTTATCCACTGCTGGTGGACCTGTAGGTGTGTACAGCCACTATGGAAATTGATCTGGAGATAGCCAAAACAGATGGAAATCGTGTTGCCATATGACCCAGCCATCCCCCTACTGGGCATATACCCAGAAGAGGCAAGAAACAAACCACAGCGAGACATCTGTGCTCCAGTGTTCATCAAGGCACAGTTCACAATTGCAAGGAGTTGGAAACAACCCAGATTTCCATCAACTGATGAATGGATTAAAAAACTGTGGTACAACATACAATGAAGTACTATGCATCACTAAAAAGTAGTGATGAACGTATGAAGCACATCAACATATGGGAAGAACTGGATGAAATTTTACTAAGCAAAGTAAGCCAAGCACAAAAGGATAAGTACAATATGAGTCCACTGAGGTAAACTTGAAAAAAAAAATGCAAAAGGGGCAGAGGGAAAAAGCTACTGTATATACATACATTCCTCAGGTGAGGACCAGGTAGTATGGCAGGAGCCAGACCAAATCCAGGGATACATATGGTAGCCAACTAAAAAGGAGGGGGTAAGGAGAAAAAAGAAATGGGTAGCAGGGGAGGAGGGCACTAACCCACCCAAAGGAAGGTATTGTTTATATCTCCACAGGGAAAGAGGGACCAGACTTCAACCTGGTACTCCAAGATGTGAATGCAACACAGGCATGGAATAGGGAACCACTGGAGAGGTCTGAGGGGCTGGTCCCAATCCCAACTACATGGACAGCTGGCCCTCCCCCCAGAAGAATTTATTTCAGAGGACAGCACTGAAGCTGCAGCTCAGGAAGGGACATATCTGATCATAGCACATGGGAGCAAATGAAGGGGGAGGAAGAGAGAGTGGAGCATATCCTGGCCCACCAAGCCATGAAGACGATATTCCCGCTCAGAGCAGCCAATCCACAGAGAAGACCATAAGACCAGCCCCAGTATGAGACACAACATCCCTCACTGACCCATAGCTCTACAGGGGACAAGACAGGAGACACAGTGTGGGAATTGCGCCCAATCTGATCCAACTACACTGAGGCAAAACACTAAGTGTGCAACAGAACAGCAAGGGAAACAGAGCAATGAAGTCCCCAGGGAATACCTAAAGTAGACTTTGGGCCAGGGCTTGGAACGCTATCACTCTATCAGAAAACACTCCTAAAGGCCAACAAACAGTCCTTGAACTAACTACAGGCTTTTATTTTTTGTTATTGTTGTTGTTTGTCATTGACTGTCATTGATGGTTTATTTTCTTTTGTTGGTTTGTTTTGCTCTGTCTTGTTTTTGTGCATGTTACTATCTCCACAGATCTGTCTAAATAAGATAGGCAGGATAAACAATCTGGAGGAGAAAACGACGGGACCAACGGTTCCAGGGTGAAATGGGAGAGGGGAAGGTGGGGGAAAGGAAGTGGTGTTAACAAACCCAAGGACAAGGGAACAACAAGTGATCCAAATCGGTGAGGAGGAGGGTATAGGAGGCCTGGTAGGGCATGATCAAGGGTAATATAACCAAGAGGAGTTACTGAAACCCAGATGAAGGCTGAGCATGATAGTGGGACAAGAGGAAAGTAAAAGGAAATAGAGGAAAGAACTAGGAGGCAAAGGGCATTTTTAGAGCTCTAAATAAAGGCATGTACATATGTAAAAACATGTATATATGAGGATAGGGAAATATATCTATGTGCATATATTTATAGGTTTAGTATTAAGGTAGCAGATGGACATTGGGCCTTCACTGAAGTACTCCCTCGATGCAAGAATACGTTGTTCTATTAAACTGGCATTCATGATGCTCACCTTCCCGACACGATTGCTGAAGACAAAGCGGGTACATAAGCAAATGTGAAGAAAGCTGATGGAGCCCAGCTATCAAAAGATATAGAGTCTAGGGTCTTAAAGACTTGAAGGTAAACAAGTGGCCATCTAGCTCAGAAGCAACAAAGCCCACATGGAAGAGGCACTCCAGCCTGTGTGATCACAAGGTGTCCAAGGGATCAGTTATCAGGCATCAAAGAACAAAAAATCAAATCATTGTGAATGAGGGGGAATGCAGATTGGGAACTCAAGACCCATCTGTAGGCAACTGGACATCCCCGTACAGAAGGGTGGCGGGGAGGAGACAAGCCAGTCAGGGTGCAGTGTAACAACAATGAAACATACAACTTTCTTCTGGTTCCTAAATGCTTCCTCCCCGTCCACCATCATGATCCCAATTCTACCTTACAAATCTGGCTAGACCAGGAGATGTATACTGGTACAGATAGGAACTGGAAACACAGGGAATCCAGGACAGATGAACCCTTCAGGACCAGTGCTGAGAGTGGCAATACCAGGAAGGTTGAGGGAGGGTGTGGTAGAAAGGGGAAACTGACTACAAGAATCTACATATAACCTCCTCCCTGGGGGATGGACAACAGAAAAGTGGGTGAAGGGAGATGTCAGACAGTGTAAGATGTGACAAAATAATAATAAGTTATAAATTATCAAGGATTCCTAAGGGAGTGGGGAGTGGGGAGGGAGGTGAAAATCTGAGGAGCTGATACCAAGGGCTCAAGTAGAATGATAATGGCAACAAATGTGCTTGACACAATGGATGGATGGATTTATGGATTGTGATAAGAGTTTACAAGCCCTCAATAAAATGTTTTGTTTTTTTTAAAAAAGAGTTAGTTTCAGAACAGTTCTACCCCACCCTATAAAGTCACTGTGAGTCAGCATCAACTCAATAGCAGTGAATAACCTGATCCCTGGCCTTTATCCTTTAGATGCCAGTGGCACCCTCATGGCCACCAAAAATGGCTCTTGACCCTTTCAGATGTTTCTCTGGGTCAGAATCACCCCTGGCTGTCCATCACTGTTCTAGAAACAATTCATAAAGTTACTTAGACTAAACTACACTCTTAACTACACTCAACATACATAAAGATACAAGCCAATGTACTTACGCATTAAGAAAAGTTCATATTCTTTGTTAATCAGTAGCGGAAAGAGCAAATAAAGTTATTTTTATTGACCAAAATGTATACTGTGTGATTTTTTTTTTAACTTTAGTAAGTTATTAGTTTCCAGCCATCTTAAATCTTCACTGAAAGAAGTTAACTATAGCTATATACTTCAACAGCTTCATTCTAGAAATATATGCACCATTCAAAACCTACTGCATTCACATCATCAGGTACTGTGTTAGGCTGGGTTATCTAGAGAAGCAAAATCAATGACACTCATATGTATAAGCAAGCACTTTATATCAAGAAATAATCTTATATCAATAAGGCATCCAGGTAGTCCATTTTAAGTCCATGGTTCTGATACTAGCTGGAGACTCACCTCTTCAGACTCATCTAACTGCAGGCCAATGACTCAGGTGAAGAGGGATGCAGGAAGATCACAGGACATTGGGTGCAGAGTCATGTTGATCCAAGGTCAGTGGAAACAGCAGGGTGCCAACAGCTCTTAAGGTTGGGTTGCCCCTGGAGGCAGGCACAAATTCTCAATAAGCAAAAAGATGAAGTGACAGAGAAAGGAGGTCCCCAGTATCTCTTATAAAAAAGGTCACACCTCTCTGGGAGGCATCACTAGATGATGAGCTAATTGACGGGTTAGGCTCCAGTGCTAGTCAGGAGTGTCTAGTTGACATGATACTTAACCATCACAGCCACTGTACAATTTAGTTTAATCGCTCAGAGTCGCAGGTTAGTAATTTTACACTAACTGATACTAAATATTTGATATGGTTAACATTTACAAAGGGGCTTTAAGAAGTTCTTGAAACATGGAATTAAAAGATAGTGGAATTTTTCCACAAACTTTTGAAGCCCACTTGTGTATTGATAGCCTAGTAAATGCATTCCTGGTTTCTCCTGGTAACGTGATGGCTGCCTAATCTAATGAAGTCATTTCACATATTTATGTCACTTTTTTCATTTAAAATAACCTATCTTGCTATTTTCATTTTTCAAACTCCTTCTCACCTTTAGTTTATAAATTAAGTATATTTTCTCCCTGTCAGAACTAAGCAATTTTATTCCAGTGTGCTTTTTGTAGTTTAAAGCAAAATGCCATGCATGACTGGTTTACTTCTTGGGATATAGATTTATAATATGTAAAGTGCTTTTTTTCATACTTAAACCAAGGTTTATTTATTTTTTCTTTTGCTTCTCATTTTTTCCCTCCTTCCCCCCAAAATAAAGTGCTCTTAAGGCATAAACTTTGCTATTTAGCTCATCTATGCCACATTGTCCACTTTGGAAACCAAGGTTTATTTTTTTAATCCATAACATACTAGCTGAAACATGACTGCACATAACCTCAGGATGGTCTACCTTCCTAATGCACTGACTCGGACAATAGTACCTAATGTGATTTGCTTTTATTTGAGCTGTGGATTTCTTTTATTGTTTAACTTGCATTCTTCTTGACATGCATTGGCAATGACTTTTTAATCATTCCTTCATTAGACACTTCCATTTCAAGAGGAAAACAGGTATCAAAATCAAATGACTCACTTTCTCAAAAAGTTAAATAAAGAGTACCTGTATGATTCGGTTATGTCATTCTTTGGTTTATTTCCAAGAAAATTAAAAGCATATAGGCGTTTTCATACAGAATTATTTAAAACAGCTAAAAAAGTAGGAAAGCCCAAATGTCCATAAACAATGCACAGATAAATAAAATGCAACATATCCAAAAACAAATCCATGGCTATTAAGGTGATTCCAACTCATAAAGATCGTATAGGACACAGTAGAACTGCCCAGTAGGGTTTCTGTGGCTGTAATCTTCCAAAAAACAAAACAAACCGAGCTCACTGTCATCAAGTTTACTTCAAATCATAGTGACCATGCAGGACAGGGTAGAACTGACCCAGGTATTGTCTGAGGCTATAAATCTTAATGGGATCAGAAAGTTTCATCTTTCTCCTGTGTGGCAACTGGTGAGTTTGAACTGCTGGCTTGCAGTTAGCAGCACAATGCTAACTCACTGTCCCACCTAGGCACCTGAATGTATCCATTAGAGTAGAATGTTATTCAGCCATTGAACAGAATGAAGTCATGAAGCACGCCACACACGAATGAACCTTGTATGCACTAAGCTAAGGGAAAGAATCCAGGCCAAAAAAAGATCACATACTGTGCGATTGCGTTTCCATGAAATGCTCAGCATAGACAGATCCATAGAGAGCTGGTAGATTACTGGTTGCCAGGGACTTGAGGGAGGGAAAATAGGAAATGACTGCAACTGGGGACAGGGATTCTTTTCAAGGTGATAAAAATGTTCTGAAATTAGTGAGTAACTGGTAATGGTTGCACAACTTTGTGAATGTATTAAAAAAAAAAACTACTGACTAGCATTTAAAGAGATGAATTTCAGTGTATTTCAATTATATATCAATTTGTTAAAATAAAGAAAAAGTATCCACAGTCCAAATTTATAATTGGGAAGCAGGCTTACAGTTTGAACCAGTTATAAGCTTCTTGGTTTGTTCCAAAAGAAAAATTAGAAAAACTTCTTTGAAAAAATAGTTATTACAATATTTTTCAGGAACTAGTATTAGAATCAAAGTAGCAACTAATATTTACATAAGGCTCTGCAACTTACAAAGCCCTTTAAAAAACATTAATAGTTAAGTGCTTATGTTATTATTTTCTCACCAACTCCATTCAGTAGACAGTATTGTTATCCTACACAGATTAGAAAGGTATTGGTTTTTCTGTTGTATCTTAAAATGTTTTTTTCTTTGTATAAAGACCTTTTCTTTTTTTTTAATCATTTTATTAGGGGCTCATACAACTCTTATCACACCATACTTACATCAATTATGAAAGCACATTTGTACATTCATTGCCCTCATCTTTCTCAAAACATTTTCTCTCCACTTAAGCCCCTGGCTGGCATCAGGTCCTCATTTTTCCCCTCCCTCCCTGCTCCCCACTAAAGACCTTTTCATTTTGTCTGTGAATGACATACAGTGGGCATTCAGTAAATGTTTAAATGATTGATTAAATCATTTAAGGATTTAATGATTGACAAAGTCAAGAGTTTTACTAAAGGCCATAGAACAAAGTAGTTGGTAATATTGAGGCATTTGAATCCTGTGATACCATGTTAGAATTCATATTGCCCAAATGAATGGTAACAGTAAACCACGAAATATTATAAGAACTCCAGCAAAGCTGAATTTAACAAATTATAATTTGTTATTAACTGCCAAAAGGAGCCCTAGTAGTGTACAGTGAACCCTCGTTTATGGCGGTTAATCGGTTCTAGACCCTACCGTGATAAATGAAATTCCGCGAAGTAGGATTCCTTATTTGTAAATCAAATA
>NW_022106189.1:8320091-8369586 GCF_000313985.2 Echinops telfairi | reverse complement strand
TTACAATTATCATTTATTATTTATGGCATCAAGCGTGTACAGTATGAGCCAATCAGTGGCAGTAATGACAGAGCATGCGCTGTTACGCAAAAACCGTGATAGAGTGAAGCCGCGGTAGTCAAAGCGCGAAGTGGCGAGGGTTCACTGTAGTGGGTTATGCACTGAACTACTAACAACAAGGTCAGCTGTTTGAACTGTTTTGGGTACAAAAGAGATCTCATATTCAATTTAAGGATAGTCATTTATTTAGTCTTAAACAGGAAAAGACAAACACATCATCATCTAGATAAGGTAGACCATTAGCACCAGGTCACAATGGCATACAAGGGTTTTCAGAGATTTGGAGAATTTAAAAAGAAATGGGAGGGTAAAGGAAACTCACAAAACCATGATTAGTGACAGATTAATACATTACAGTTACAGGTGGGACTACAGAATGGGACCCTGATTGACACAAATAAATTATGTTAGACAGAAGAGCTTACAAGATTGATCCAGGGCCTTCCAACCAAGACAATCAGGCTTTGATTCATGAATATGCCACCCCAGTATAGTTATCTCCATCAAGGACACATCTAGGTAAGCCCTTAAGCAGACTGCTCCTCCCTAGGCTGGTTAGTGGCTTAGGACCACCTGGTGTTTTGAACTGCTATCTTTGGGGAGAGCAGTCCAATGCCTAAGCATTATGTCATTGCTGCACAGTGATGAATAATGACCCAACCCAGGAGAGCAGTAGCGTGATAGTTGCAATCAGGATGCTTGGCGGGTAACATCCTTGCTTTTCAATACGTGAAAGAGGCCTCATGCAGCAGATGTGCCCAATCACCACCTTAATTTGAGCCCATTAAAACTTACGTAGCACTTCTGACCTACAGAACTGTAATCTTTTACAATTGTAACTTTTTTTTACAGATGGAGTTAACCATTCTACTTTCTAACACTCTGCCGAAAGCAAATCGGTTCATATTCTTAGTTAATGGGCTGGATATAAGGGTTTCAGGCTCTCACTACTTTCCTGTAGCATTCTGCAAATGTAGTGCTCCAAATTTAAACTCAACACAGGACACACCAGTCTCACCAGGAGAAAGGGTGAGGCTGTCTGCTCCCTTAAGGGATTTAAAGTCTCAAAAATCGAAAGAGGACAATTCTGTTTTTTCCTATAGGTTCATAATAAGTCAGATTCGACTCAATAGCATGGACTCTATTGTATTAAACTGAATCTCTGGTAGTGAGTAACCAAATAGACATTTTCAAAGTGCCCCCCAAAATGCTATGCCCTAGAGCAGTGGTCAGCCAACGCAGGTTGAGAGCCATATACAGCTTTTTCAATATGTATATGTGGCTCTGAAGTAAAATTTAAAATGAAAATAAAACTATATTTCATTTAAAGAATATTACTCAAATAATTATGATTTCATTCATTTTTAAAATGTATATTTATGGCTCTTGAATAACTTTTAAATTGTTGTGAGGGACAGGATTGCCTCTTCCTTCTCAAAAGTTTGCCAACCTCTGTTCTAAAACGTAACTCTGAGTAGTCACTAAACTGGAACCATAGCCACCACCACCCCCAAAAAAACAAAAACTTCACTGCCATTAAGTCCATATCTACTCATAGTGACTCTGTACACCAGCAGTTCTATTGCCAAGTTTCTGGGATTGTAACTTTTTTTTTCTTAATAAATCATTTTATTGGGGGCGATTACAGCTCTTATAACAATCCATACATCAATTGTACCAAGCATATTTGTACATATGTTGCCATCATCATTTCCAAACCATTTTCTTTCTACTTGAGCCCTTGGTACAACTCCTATTTTTTTTACCCTTCCTCCCCACCCTCCCAACCTCATGAATTCTTGATAATTAATAAATTATTTTTATTTTCATATTGTTCACCATCCGCTTACATGGCTATATTTTACCAGAACCCCTTTCTGTCTCAACCAGGAGTTGTTTTCTTAAAGTTTTTTTGAGACATAATCCATATATCATACAATTCAATCATTCAATCATAAACCAGGAGAGTTTTTATAATAACATTAAATCAACACAGGACTTAGATTTGTGATTTTATCATAAGCTGTTTAAGGTGATCCTATAATCAGCAGAGTGCCTGAGACATAGCAGATAATACTATCTATGAGTAATTCTTATTAAATGACCAGAGAGTACCCACTCACACTAGAAACAGTCTTTCCAACATAAATACATATGCCTTTGTCATATACAAAAGTAGATTTTTAGCCTCAAGTAGAGACCAGCTATTTTATTTCTCTTTAATTGTTATATATATTGATTACTATTGATTGATTGGGATTGGGATAGATTACTGATTAGAGATATACCAGAAACGTACTGCTAGCAATTAAAATAGCAAAGGTGCCCTGGTGGTGTAGTGGATACCATAGGTAGCTGCTAACTGGAAGGTTTGCAGTGTGTACTCATTGGCTACTCCACAGAAGAGAGCTGAGCCTTACTGTTCCTGTAAAAATGTACAGCCTCACAACTGGACATCCCCTTACAGAAGGGTCGCGGGGAGGAGACGAATCAGTCAGGGCGCAGGGTGGCAATGATGAAACATACAACTTTTCCTCTACTTCCTAAATGCTTCCTCCCTACCCACTATCATGATCCCAATTCTACCTTGCAAATCCAGCTAGACCAGAGGATGTACACTGGTACAGATAGGAACTGGAAACACAGGGAATCCAGGACAGATGAACCCATCAGGACCAGTGGTGGTATGGAGAGGGTGGAGGGAGGTTGTGGTAGAAAGGGGGAACCAATTACAGGGATCTACTTATAACCCCCTCCCTGGGGGACGGACAACAGTGGAAAGTGGGTGATGGGAGACATTGGACAGTGTAAAACATGAAAAAATAATAATTTATTAATTATCAAGGGTGAGAGAGGGATGGAGGGTGGGGAAGGGGCGGGGGGGAATGAGGAGCTGATATCAAGGGCTCAAGTAGGTAAGAAAATGTTTTGAGAATGATGATGGCAACAAATGTGCCTGACACAATGGATGTATGTATGGATTGTGTAAGAGTTATACGAGCCCCCAATAAAATCATTTTTTTAAAAAAACACAGTCATCGAAGTTATAATAACATAATAGACCAGTTAATGTTGTTCAAAAAAAAAAGATGTACAGCCTCAGAAACCCCCAAAGGTAGTTCTACTCTGTCCTGTCACTATTAGTCAATGTGAACTCTAGGTCACTGTGTTTAGTTTTCTTTTTTTCATGGCAAAGAAAGCAAATAATAATGTGTTTATCATCTATCACAATGTATTTTTAAGCAGTGGCTAGAGCACCCCCGTGCTAACCAAAAGGTCAGTGGGTCAGGTATGTTCAAGGTGGTATGGCCATAGTAAAACTCTGAGGACACTCTAAGGTAAGAGTGGTACTGCTAACTGCAAGGCTGGCACTTCAAACCCACAAGCTGCTGTGCAGGAGAAAGTTGAAGGTGTCTGTTCCCCTAAATATTTATAGCCTCTGAAACCCTATGTAGGATGACTACGAATCAGAATTGACTCCATGGTAGTGGGGTACAGCTGCAAAGGAAGAGTAGGAATTAGCAGTGACAGCTAATAGGTATGAAGTGTTGGGAGGGAATAATTTAAAATATTCTAAAAGTTTGGATCTAGGTGATAATGAACAACTCTGAGTATACTCAAGACCACTCAACTCTAGTATTCTTTGGTATGTGAATTATACCTCAATAAAGTTATTTGTAATGAGTCATTAATATTTATGAGTTGGAAATTCATTTCACATCTTTATCTTTAAAGAAGCAATCCTAGTGCTAAATTTTTAACACTTGGTAAAAACAATGCTTCCAGACTTGTTTTTTCTTTCTTTTTTAATAACTACAGCTGGACAACTCAGCCAATCGGCACATTTAGCTCTCCAACTACCATATAATGTACTTGGATTAGGTCGAAGTGCAAATTTTTTGGATCATCTTTTTGTTGGTATCCCCCGTCCATCTGGAGAGAAGGTGAGTAAAAGTGTATTTTCTTTATAATTAATTAGGCTTTTAATGCTCACTTTTTAAAAAGGAATAAACAATTGGTTCATAGTGGCCTAAATAAACTTACCTTATATTGAGCACGTCATGATCTGAAAATACAGTACAGCTCTCCATCACCTCTGCCATAAAGATCACAAATATTCCTCTTCCTTGCTTTAATTTTTCCCACCTAACTCTGGTGCCATTGTCAAGTAAGTGTTGGACTACTAACTGCAAAGTCAGTGGTTCAAACCCACCAGCTGTCCCTAAGGAGAAACATGAGACAGCCTACTTCCATAAAGATTTACAAACTCTCAGGAACCCTCTGTAGGATCTCTGTGAATTGGAACGAACTCAGCGGTAGTGTGCTTGGTTGTGTGTGTTAGCATGCTATAAAGGAGCCCCTGGGTAGCACGCGTGGTTAAACACACAACTACTAGCAGAGGAGTTAACAGTAGGAAATCACCCAGAAGCACTTCAGAAAACAGTGCCGGTGAACTACTTCCAACAAGACGGCCCTGAGAACCCTGTGGGATGCAGTTCTACTTCGTGCATCTGAGGTCAACTCAGTGTCAACTGACAACAATCACATGGTCTAGACTTTACTCATTTTATTTTCACACACAACTTTGACTTAAATGTTACCTCCAAGTACTTGTATCACTTTGAACATGCCTGCTACTTAAGAGTGAGAGCAACAAATAAATATTTAGTGAATAAAGACTATGAATGATCCATGAGATATAAATAACATTTTTATCAGGAAAGAGCAGAGCAATTTTACCAACAGATGATACAGCAGTCTATTTTGGATTCAGTGTGAATTTAATCCATACTAGAATTTACATTTCTCAAAGAGGATTTAAACTTTTCTCTATTTAATTTGAATAATCTTATCTTAAATGTTCTTAATTTCTTTTTTAGTCCATACGAAAACAAGAGTGGACTGCAATCATTCCAAATTCCCAGCTAATTGTCATTCCATACCCTCATAATGTTCCTCGAAGGTAATGTCTTTCCTTGAACTGAATTTGGTAACTATTGTGAACTCTAAATCATTGATGCAGTTATGTCTTTTTAAAATCCTTATTCCTGTGTTTTCCCTCATGACTGTCGTATTTTATTTGCATGCAGCAGCCTTAAAGAAAGAGATAACCACACAAAAGGTTCCTGACATTTTCAGTCTTACTGAACAAATTAAATCTTATTGGAAAAACAGCAGGGTAACTAATTTAGGAGTAATACATACCCTGTTTAAATAAAATGCTTTTAGTCTTTTTAAAAATCCTAAACTTTAAGGTACTAAATTCTTTTTTTTTCTATATTCTTTAATTAATAAGGACTGATGTTTTCATGAAGTCTTTAAAAAGTGATGTATATCATACTGGATGAATATACACATTTAGAGTAAAAAAGATCTAGGTTAGAAACTCAGCTCCTTAAGGTAGGGTGGGCTGGAAAGGGGGAACCGATTACAAGGATCTACATGTGACCCTGCGGAACGGACAACAGAAAAGTGGGTGAAGGGAGACATCGGATAGTGTAAGATATGACAAAATAATAATTTATAAATTATCAAGGGCTCATGAGGGAAGGGGGAGCGGGGAAGGAAGGGGGAAAATGAGCTGATGCCAGGGACTTAGGTGGAGAGCAAATGTTTTGAGAATGTTGAGGGTAATGAATGTACAAATGTGCAAAAAGATGAGAGCTCATGGTGGTGGTGGTGGTGGTGGTTGTGGTGGTGGTAGTTATGTATGGATCATTGCTATCGGTTCTCCCTTCCTCCCCTCCTGTCCCCACCTTCCCCCTGCCCTCCTAGTGTTGCTGCTCCCATTTCTGTTCTCAAGGGGTTTATCTGACCTGTCTTCCATGTGTCCTGAGCTCTTCTTTGTACCAGGGTACATTCTCCAGTCTAGCCAGAACTGAAAGGCAGGACTGGGGTCATGACAGTGGGGGCTGAGGAAGCCACGAAGAATCAGAGGAATGCTGTGTGTTTTATTGGTGTTATACTGCGCCCTGGTTGACTCATCCCTTCCTTGTGACCCTTCTGTGAGGGGATGGTCTATTGTCTATGGCCTATGGATTTCAGGGTCTCTGCTCTGACCCCCCTGGTTCTCAACAATGTGTTTTTGTTGTTGTTTTGGGTCTTCTGGTGCCTGTTACTTGATTCCACATTGCAGTTCTTAATATTTATGGGAGGAGTTTGCTTTACCAATGGAATGGTTTGGACCTCATCATCTGGAGACCAGGTAATCTGCTGGTGCAACCTGGCCTCACCCCAGATACACAGATTTCATTTTCAACAGATGTTCTGCTGGGTCCATATAATGGAACCTGAGGGTGGGGAGCCTGAGACAGCTCAAAATCCTTCCTAGGGACCTTCTAATATGGCAGTTTTCATCAAAATTCAGTGCTAGTCTGTCAAAGCATAGTGTCTTGCCAGCAGTGAAAGGCAGGACTGGGGTCATGATAGTGAGGGGTGAGGAAGCCTCAATGAACCAGAGGAATATTGTGTTTCATCAGTGCTATACTGCACCCTGGTTGACTTCATCCCTTCCTTGTGACCTTTCTGTGAGGGGATTGTCCCATTGTCTACAGATGGGTTTTGGGTCTCTGCTCTGACTGACCTCGTTCTCAACAATATGTGTTTTGTTTGTTTGTTTTGGGTCTTCTTATGCCTGTTACCCAATTTCATCAACACCTCGATCTTACAGGCTGGTGTGCTTCTTCCATGTGGGCTTGTTACTTCTCTGCCAGATAGCCACTTGCCTTTCACTGTGGGCTGGACTGGAGCATGTACACAGGTACAGCTAAGAAATGAGAGCTCAGAACACATGGAATCCAGGGAGCAGTGGGGAATGGGATGGCGGGGAGGGGAAGGGAGGATGAGGGAACCAAGTGCAATGATCGACATGTAACCACACACCACCCCCAGGGGGACAAACAACAAAAAACGGGGGAAGGGAGACAGCAGTCAGTGTAAGGTATGAAAATAATAATAATTTATAATTTATCAAGGGGTCACAAAGGTGGGTGGGGAGGAGGGAGGGAAAAAAGGAGCTGATGCCAAGGGCTCAAAAGAAAATAAATATTTAGAAAATGATGATGGCAACACATGTACAAATATGCTTGATACAATTGATATATGGATTGTTATAAGAGCTGTAAGAGCCCCCAATATAATGATCTTTTAATAAACAAACAAAAAAAAACCTTAAACTAGAACTAAATCCTGAGTAAAATAATATTTGAATTATGTAATTCCATAGGATGCAATACCATACACATATATACATACTACCATGAATGAGGAACAATCTCTTCAGATTGGTAATCAAAGAAGGGAAAAAACAGATCAATATTGCTTTCTAATAAGTAAAGTTTTTGTTAGATAAATATGTTCACCTAGAAGTCAGAAAATATTGCTACAAAATCATACATGCTACAAAATCAAATCTTTGATTAAATCAAAATATCACAATGCGAAGCTACTGTTTCGTGACATATCTTCCCTGTAAGTGATACTTCGAAAGGTGCTGCTGCTTTCCCTCCTCCCCAACCATTCCTGGGATAATTCTGTGCTCTTTGACTCTGTGAAAACAGCTGTTTGGGCTTCCATCGGGATTCAACAAGCTCCTTTTAAATGCTGCTTGCATTTGAGGAGGAAAGGGTAGTCTGAAGCAGCAATATCAGGGTGGTACAGTGGATGGGGTAAAGTCTCCCAACAAAACTCTCGAAGAATGAACAGACATGTCATGACAGGAAGAAATTCCTTCTTGTTTTCTATCAATGCAGTTCTCAGTTTTCTTAAAACTTCATAATAAGCTTCCAGGCTCTTCCTGTGTCTTTGAAAAAACTCTACTAAAATTACCCATATGGGAATCAAAAACAAAAACATCATCACCTTGTGTATGACTTTAACCGTTTTGTGTAGATCTTGCTCTCAGCCCCAACTCTCATCCCTACTTATGATTTGTTCCACAGAATCATCTTATTTGGCTTAATCTTGCTTAAAAGACTTAAACAGAGCTCAGCTCTTTGAGCTACCCTATCTTCCTGAAACATTTTCAGCTCTCATCAAGGGAAAAGCTTATTAAGATCAGGATATTCACTTAAAATTGAAAATATCAAACCACATGAAAGTTCAGCTTTAGTGGCTTTAATAATTCTGTGGTCTTCCAATAATCTCTGGACTTTATCCACAGTTTCTTTATTCATCAAGGTTAACCATTATCCCTTAACTCATCCTTATTGTAATCTTGACTTTACTTAACATATTTGATCCATCTATAAACTTATTTTATGTTTGGAATGTTCCCATACTCTTGTTGCAAACCTCAATGATTTGGAAAGATGTCCACTTGAATTTTGTTAAAAATTTGATGTTACTGAGAAAACTTGTCTGCAGGCATCCATTGATTACAGTGACATGTTTTGTTTGAAATAAACTTGTGCATGTATGAACTGGGAACTCTAGTTGTATTTTTTTCTTCTTTTACTTACCTGCTACATGTTTTCTGAAAGAATACACAAAAAACAGGTAGGTAGGTTGACTACTTCTGAGTAGGAAACTAAGGTTTGGCCCCTGGCTCTACTTGATTTCTTTTTAAATGTATTTAAGCCTTTATAAGACACTGAGAGTAGTCAATAGCTGTCATTAACTCTATTTGTTTCTTTAAGGTTTTCTTAGTCATAAGAATTTCTGATAAATGCTGTTGTACCTTTATTCCATAATATCAACATTTTTTCATTTTTCCCTTGTTCTTTCTATAAAAAATTCTATCCAGATTTATGTAGATAATCAAAAATTAAATTGATTTTAGTTTTACTATAATTTTTATATTTACTTATGACTAACTTGTAGATCAATAAGTTTGTGTTTTTTTAATCAATAAGTTTTAATTATCCTCCCAAAATAAGTCAGTAACTACTTGTTATTCATCAGAATGCTAGGATATTAACATTGTTAAACTTTTTTTAAAATCATTTTATTGGGGGCTCGTACAGTTCTTATCACAATCCATACATACATATATCATCGTTAAACTTTTAAAGTGAAAATATGTCCATTATTTTTCAGAGAGAACAAGAAAGTATGTATATAGCCGTGTGCAGTTTTAGGCTCTGGAGAGTTTTCAAGTACTCTATTATAAGGACGGTGTCTAAAAGGAAGAGCTCATTTGATTTCTTCTGATGACTTTTCATTTGTATGGTGCATTAACACTGTGGGCCTTACAGTGATGCTTTAGTAGCCGCAGCTTAAAGGTCATTGTAATAATGGAAATCCTCCCACATGACACAGAGGTATAATAGAGTGTTTCATAGGCCAGCTACCTATGCCCAGTTGGCCATATTTTTGATTTAGATGGTCACGGTGTATTTTTTTTGAAGGGGTGGGGCCTGTTTTTTTTTTCATTATTTTTTAATTTGAAAAAAAAAACATTTTATTGGGGGCTCATACAACTCGTATCACAATCGATACATACTTACATACACTGTATCAAGCACATTTGTACATTTGTATCCCTCCACCCTCCCCATATCACCACTCTCACCACTGGTCCTGAGGGGTTCATCTGTCCTGGATTCCCTGTGTTTCCCATTCTTATGGTCTAGCCAGATTTGTAAGGTAGATTTGGGATCATGATAGTGACGGGGAAATAAGCATTTAAGAACTAGAGGAAAGTTGAGTTTCATTGGTGCTACACTGCACCCTGACTGGCTTGTCTCCTCCCCGTAACCTTCTGTAAGGGCTTTGGATCCCCACTCTGCACTCCGCCTCATTCACAATGATAAAATATTTTGTTCTTCGATGCCTGATACCTCATCCTATCAACACCTCGTGATCACACAGGCTGGTGTGCTTCTTCCATGTGGGCTTTATTGCTTCTCACCTCGATGGCCACTTATTTATCTTCAAGCCTTCAAGACCCCATATGCTATATCATTTGATAGCTGGGCAGCGTCAGCTTTCTTCACCACATTTGCTTATGCATTCGCTTTGTCTTCATCCATTGTGTCAGGAAGGTGAGCATCATGGAATGTCAGTTTAATATAACAAAGTGTTCTTGCATTGAGAGAGTACTTGAGTGGAGGCTCAATGTCCATCTGCCACCTTAATATTAAACCTATAAATATATACACATAGATCTATTTCTCCATCATCATATATAAATATATTTACATATGTACATGCCTGTATTTAGGCCTCTATAAATGCCCTTTGGCTCCTAGTTCTTTCCTCTGTTTCCTTTTACTTTCCTCTTGTCCCACTATCATGCTAAGACTTCATTTGGGTTTCAGTAATTCCTCTCGGTTACATTGCCCTTGATCAAGTTCCTTCAGGTCTCTTACACCCTCCTTGCCACTGATTTTGGATCTCTTGTTGTTCCCTTGTCTCTGGGTTTGTTAACACTACTTCCTTTCCCCTACCTCCCCCTCTCCTATGTCCCCCCCGGAACCATTGGTCCTGTTGTTTTCTCCTCCTGTGTATCTTATCTAGACAGACCTGCAGAGATAATAATATGCCCAAAAACAAGACAGAGCAAAACAAAGCAACCAAAGAAAACAAAACAACAACATCAAACCAATGACACACAAAAAAGGAAAGCCTGCAAACAGTTCAAGGTCTGTTTGTTGACCTTTAGGAGTGTTTTCCTGTCAAGTCTGATGGGGTGCCACACTCTAGCCCCAAAATCTATATGGTATTCCCTCGGCATTTCCTTGCTCTGCTCCCCTTGCTGTTCTGTTGCACACCCTAAGTGTTTTCCCTCGTTGTGGTGGGGTCAGATTGGGCGCAACTCCCACACTGTGTCTGCAGTTTTGTCCCCTGTAGGGTTATGGGTAAGTAAGAGATAATCATGCCTTGTAGTGGGCCGGCAATACGGTCCTCTCTGTGCATTGGCTGCTCTGAACAGGGATATCGTCCTCAAGGCTTGGTGGACCAAGATGTGCTCCACTCTCTCTTCCTCCCCCTTCATTTGTTCCCATTTGCTCTGATCAGATATGTCCTCCCTGAGCTGTAGCTTCAGTGCTGTCCTCTGAAGTAAATTTTTTTGGGGGAAGAATATCATGTTTTTTTATCGAAAATTCTATTCCTGAGTAAATTAAAAAATTCTGAAACTGAGTAAAATCTGTGATCTGCAGGCTCAGCATCAATATTCTTAGTACTATCTACATTTAATTGCTCTTTATATATATAATGATTGGATAGATGAGTGTTACCATCCAGCGGTATGAACCTGCAGTAAGTGACAACCTAAAGAAAAAGAATGGATGGCCCATGGACTGATGATCCAAAGGCAAATTTTATTTCCAAAGTACAGCTTTATATTATAATGGGTCAAGGGTACATAGCAAGCATAGTGTAACAATAACATCATGATAAACTTGCTCTAAGCACAAACAGTTCCTAGGGACTAATCTTATCTTAACAAATGCAGCTGTGTTCTCAGTTTACTCATTGCATCTCAGAATTGGGGAAAACATAGTAAGGATTCAGTGTCTCCAAGCACCCCAGATGAGTAAATTAATTAATAAGCTTTTTGCTTTGGGGCTTAGTAGAACTTTGTCACTTTTCAATTAAAATTCATATCTTACCCTATCTAATGTATCCGTTCACTGGCAGTTCTGTTCACTCCCCATCATTGCTATCAGCTCTCCCACACCATTACTCCTCTTACTTTTTCTGGGGGGTTACTTACATTGGCTTTCATGCATTGAACAATCTTAATTTTGCCAATGACCATATGCAAGTCTAACAAGGTTAATGAGGTAGAACTGAAACCATAATAGTAGAGGGAGGAAATGTTAAAGAATTAATCGATAGTTATGTGTTTCATCAGTGCTATACTGGACCCTGGATATATCATCCCTTCTTTTTTGGCCCTCTGTGAGGGACTGTTTAATTATCTTACATGTGGGTTTTGGATCTATATAATAACAATAATAAGGGTTCCAGCATGGGGGTGTGGCTAGGGGCAGGAGAGGGAAGGGATAAAGGAGAGTGGATATCATGGAGCTCAAGAAGAAGGAGAATATTTTGAAACATTGTGGTAACAAGTGTACAGTACTGCTTGATGTGACTGAACTATGGAATATTACTATATCTGTAAGAGCAGAACTCCCAATAAAATAATTTTTTAATAAAAAAAAGAAGAATTAGGACCACCTTATTCACTGTAGTGATCTAAAAGTCACTTAAGATAATTCACAAAAAAGCCAGGGGGGAAACTTCTTTCTTGTTGAGACAACAAAAGCAGGTGGAAAACTGCCAAAATGGCTCTCAAGTATGTGGCCCTTTTACAACATTTATGTGACTCATTAAAAAAAAAATTAGAGCTCAAGTAGGAAGAAAATGTTTTGAAAATGATGGCAACATATGTATAAATATGTTTGAATTGTTATAAGAGCTGTAAGAGCCCCCTATAAAATAAGTTTTAATTGAAAAAAAATTATTGAATTTATAATTTCAATTCTTCTGTTTTCATCTACAGCTGGAGTGCCAAACTGTATCTTACACCAAGTAACATTGTGCTGCTCACTGCTATAGCTCTCATCGGTGTCTGTGTCTTCATCTTGGCAATCATTGGCATTTTACATTGGCAAGAAAAGGTTTGTTCAATTAAATGCAACATTAACTTTGGTTAATTTGTTGTACTATTACTTTTGAAAAACACTATGTTTATTTTAAATTTCTTCACATGACTAGGATTTCCTAATTTTTCATGCTATATTGAGAATATAATTTTATTTATAGTCATGTCTTTCATCCCCCTGAAATTATTATCATCTCTTAGAAGTATATCTTTATATATCTTAATATAATTCTTTATATATAAATCTTAAATTTTATGTGAGATATGTGTCTGTGTGTATGTATGTAAATACATATGTCATAGCAATACAGATATATCATAGGAGCATACTTATTTTAAAAGTTTGATGCTGTAAGGCATCATCAGAACAAAAAATCTTACCATAGTGAATGATGGGGGGAGTGCAGAGTGGAGATCCAAAGCACATTAGGAGGCCACTGGAGATCCCCTTGCAGAAGGGTCTCGGGGAGGAGATGAGCCAGTCAGGGTGCGATGTAACAATGATGAGAAATACAACCTTCCTCTAGTTCCTAAAGATTTCCTCCCCGCTCCCACTACCATGACTCGAATTCTGTCTTGCAAGACTGGCTATGCCAGAGAATGTACACTGGTACAGATGGGAACTGAAGGTGCAGGGAATCCAGGACGGATGAGCCCTACAGGACCAGTGGTGTGAGTGGCAAAACAGGGAGGGTAAAGGGAGAATGGGTAGGAAAGAGGGAACCGATTACATGGAACTGTGTGTGACCTCCTCCCTGGGGGACAGACAACCGAAAAGTGGATGAAGGGAGACGTCGGACAGGGCAAGATATGACAAAATACCCATTTATAAACTATCAAGGGTTCATGCGGGAGGGGGGAGCGGGGAGGGAGGGGAAAAATGAGGACCCAGTGTCGGGGGTTTAAGTGGAGAGAAAATGTTTTGAGAAACGATGTACAAATGCGCTTTACACAATTGATGTGTGTATGGATTGGGATAACAGTTGTATGAGCCCCTAATAAAATGTTAAAAAAGAGGAAAAAAAAAAAAAAGTTTGATGCTGTACAGAGTAACTAAATAATTTCACAAACACTCAGCTCCTAACAAAGATTGGTATTTCAGTACACACAGTGGTGCCTCAAAAGAAAAACTTGACAACCTAATTTTGAAAAATTAACCATTTAAAACACTGTGGTGGATAGTTCTACTCTGATACATATGGGGTCACCAGAAGTAGGAACTGACTCAATGGCAACGGGTTTGTGGATTTTCAGTATGCAGGAAAACCTAAAAAGCAGTGTCAATGGCCTGAAAAATAATATCGACATTTAAAACAAGCCTGTATTAGCTACAGAAATAGTGGTGGATGTTCTTTTTCCAGAAAAAAGATAGGTAGCTCGTTTTATAAATAAGGACAATAGTTAAATGGTTTTCTCAAAGCTTAATTAAGGAGTAACAACTGAAATAATAAACATCTCCAATACTCTTTCCATGAAACTAGCCTAATTTCCAATCATTAGTATAAATTATAGTGGAAAACAAAGCTCCCCCAAAAGTGTAGAAGCTCATTTTTAGAAGTTTTTTTATACAAGGTTCATGTGAAGAAAAAAATTAGACCACATGAATTGATTAGCAATTTAGATATAAACTGAAAAGGCTAGTTTTTATTTGCATATGAATATATTAGGTCCAAACTAGTTGATTCAAACACTGCCTCTGTAAAAACATTCTTTGGGTCACAGACAAAGATGCTTTCTTTGTGTGGTGCTTATTTTCCTAGGACTGTCATCCTGTCATTATCATTTTTAGTTAACTAAAATTGGTCTACTTTATCTTAACTGTCTTTTTCACCTATAAAAATGAGAACATAGTAATTGTATTGCTTTCCCCCTCTTAAAAAGAATCATTTAAATATTAAAAGTAAAAATGAGGAGGTGATACCAAGGGCTTAAGCAGAAAGCAAATATTTTGAGAATGATGATGGCAACAAATGTACAAATGTGTTTGACACAATGGATGGATGTATGGGTTGTGATAAGCATTGTACGAGCCCCCAATAAAATGATTTTTTAAAAATAAATATCAAAAGTGATAATAAAATATAAGTTACCATGTGAAACATAAATCAAGAGTTATTCCTTTTTTTCTTTTCTTTTTTTTTACTTTAACAAACAAATGTATTTTCTCATAATGTAGGAGGCTAGAAGTTCAAGTTCAGAGGGCCAGCTGTGAGAGAAGGCTTTCTTTCTCTCGTCTCTTCAGCTTCGGCTCCTTGTTCCTTGTCGATGTTCATGTGTTTGGTCTATTTGACTTCCTCCTGTCCACTTCTGGTTTGCATTTAATCCCCTCTGTATCTCAGAAAGAAGAGGCTTTCTGTTTCCATACAGAGTTATAGTCTCAGAAACCCACAAGGGAACTTCTACCCTGTCCTAAAGGACCCTATAAGTCAGGATCAACTCGATGGCAGTTGAGTTTGGGTTCTTTTTTTTTTTTTTTTTTTTTGCAGTTATGCCTTTTTATATACAACATTACACAGAAATTTCCAAGTAAATAAGTTCAGAGTTAAATATTATAAGTTAAATAAGAAACATTTTTTAAAGTTTTTAAGAACTACAGTATGGCCCCTACCTTGAAATTGATGAGGATCTGGATCTGTGGACACCGATGTGGAGAGGAGGGATGGAGAGAGAGTCATTGTTTGGAAGGGGAATCCCCTTGCATAAAATCAACTGGGAGCTGCTTTTCAGGACTTTTTTATCTTCTTTGCTTTTATCACTAGGACCTGGCTGGCTTTCTCTTAAAAAAAAAACAAATCTGCCTAATGTGGTCTGCTGTTGGCATTTCCTTAACTGTTTTCTAAAAGGGTTTACTAAATTATCATCAACAATATCCATAACACGGTTAACCAGTTCCTTATCATGATGATTCCTTTCAAAAAACTCTTTCTTAGGACCCATGTTTTTTAACTAAAAACAGTACAAAAAGCCACAAAACCTAAGAAAATTATAGCAAAACGCTTGAAACGCAGCCACAAAATGCAATGCGTACTGACAATGCCAACAAATGCCGAGTGACGGAAACACGAACTGCTTGCGTTTACAAGAATCACGTGCGTCGGGTCAATTCCAATGTTTTGTTCAGCTCCCGTGCAAAATGTTCTCAACATTTCGCGTCGAAATCCAATTATGTCGAGTACTGGTGCGGTCAGGTACCAGGGTTCTACTGTACTTCCAATGGCCTTTATTCCTCAGAAAAGTTTTTTGGTTCTGTATTTTGGTCATGGTTTGACCAAAATGTCATGCTTGGTCATGTTTGAAATACTCTGTCTTTTGTTCTTTGAGTGTGAATTTAGGTTTTCTATTGTCTCTGAAACATTGTGATAGTGTATTTGCATTTAATTGAATATTATATTTTGTTGTGTTTGGGCCAGTTAGGAGTTTTATCTTATTGTTGTTGGTTGGTTTTGGTTTTGATGCGGTTCTTTGTTTGCTTTGTCGTCGTTGTTGTTCTTTCTTTTCTGCAGGGAAGGTGATATTATTATTGGTGGCTGGTGTGCTTCCTTCCTCGTGAACACTCACCACCTGTCTCCTAGTGAATGTGGTAGAGATGAACTGTGTGAGCACAGCTCTGTGTACTGTTCATGTAGAGCAGAGAGCTCTTATTGGTTATATCTGTAATTCATCAGGTGGTGCAGGGACTGTATGTGGCCCAGGTGGCCCTGTAAGAAATGAGGCAGCAGTTTTGTAGCTTGGGCATGGTTTTTCTCTGGTCACCAGCCACTGGTGTGAGTGTTGATGTTGCCTTTAACTAGCATAGCCAACTATTAGGTTACTATTCCAATCAGAATGCTGATTGAAAAATTCAAAAGGGCCACACTATGTCAGACCAATTGCCAATGAACTACTCCATTTTTCTCTTTGTTCATTGCCCTTATTCAATGTCTTGGATATGGTTTTGATCTACTTCTTTATCCTTTGCTTTGAGACTCAGGGTTCTCACTGTCATCCGCATGTGTTCATTTGGTTCCTCATGCCCGTGTTGTGTAGAGTATATAAGTAGCTTGTCTGGTAGTAGTCTTCCATCTTGCCAAAAGTTCAGGATGTTATTTTTAATTGCTTAAAATAACATTCAGAGTAAATTCATACAAGTAGAAGGTCAGTAAAGATTTGCCAAATAATTTTTTTTAAATAACCCAAAATAGTTCATTTGGATTAATTTTTTTTAAGTTTCTGTATTAAAGCAATACTTTATTTTGTCCTTCTAGACCTTAATGTTTACTTGACTTTCAGATAAATAAATGACAATAAGGTGCATACTTGTGATAATGTCTTCCATTTTAAATTCAATTTGTAGAACATTGCTTATAACTAGTATAACAGAAAAAAAAAACCAAAATGAAATGACTATAGTTACAGAATAACCACTATCCCCTACTTATTGCTGAGGGATTTTCTTTTTTTTTAATTTACTCTCTTTATATTTCAGAAATTAGTCTATTCTTAACATTCAATAATTTATCATTTTTTCTTTCAGAAAGCAGATGACAGAGAAAAACGACAAGAAGCCCATCGATTTCATTTTGATGCTATGTGACTTCCCTATAATATTACATAATGGAACTGCTATTTATATGATTAACTGAAAATCTAAATTCTGGCTTATAGAAAAGATTAGGGATTGTTTTGAATGTTATTTATAAATTATATATCCTTGGATTATTATTATTGGAAAGTATTCAAATAAATATGATCTGAATGTGCCACAGGGTCTTTTTTTTAAGCACTGTATATAAAATTTGAGTCCTTTATTCAGTGGTGTTGTAAATTTTCCTTTGTAGAATGTGTTGCATGTACTCAGGTGTTTATGTATTTCTAATCCTATTAGAATAAGGATGATGGGAAAAGTTATGTGGAAATAAAAATATTAAAATGAGTGAGATTTTGTGTTCTACTTGAATTGTTCTTGCTTCTCACTCCGATAATTACACTTTTGAATGTGACGCAGATACAGTTATTAAGCATTCGTTGTCATCGGGAGTCGTTTGCTGATGACATCCAGTGTAGTTGCTGAGTTAGTTCTCTGGCTTTGGAATCGCAGTCAGTCTTGCCTTAATCTATTTCTAATACTTACTACATGTTTTAACTTGGCAAATTGTTTGACCTCTATAAGCCTCAATTTCTCCTTTATATAATGGGACTAATAATGCCTATTCAATTGAGTGACTTCTAAAATTTAAAAGATTGGGTATACGTAAAGTACTGAGTTTGCTGTGCATAGCATTAAGTGGTAGTACTCCTTACTAATATTTTTACATGACTTTTTACAGGCTTCTACAAATAATCATAAAAATACATAGTCTCGATTGAATTTTATTTTTAAGCATGAGTAAATCCTATTCTTTGGAAACAAATTCTTGGTAGTTAACTTCTTATATAAGGAATTAGTACGTCTTCGTGTTAATTAAATATAGTGTCCTGAAGAATTACTGTGATCTGAAAATTTTCATTTGAGCACATATTTATTATGTGGTAAGGAAGAATATTTGATTTTTGAAACTACTATAAGTATCATCTCAGAATTCCAGTCTTCAATCACATTTATATCCTTATAGGTGAAGGAATCTATAATTCACATTTAGATGTAAATAATATTTAGAAAGTTACAGAATATAAGATTAGTGGAATTTATCAATACTAATAGTCAAATAGAAATAGAATGGCTATGAAACAAAACATTCTATGAAAATGATTTTTTGTCTTCATGTTTTCTATACAATTCACTCAGATTGGCATGTATATAAATTGTTAACTTTGCATGTTAGTTAGTGTGCCTTCATAATAAATGCTCTTTATTGAAACAAAGTACTTTGTTGAGTTCTTAAGTAATTATTTTGGAGCATGAAGCTGCCCTAGAGGTTATAAAATCTAAAATCACTAGCATGGTAAGATAGCACATTCGTTGCCTCTTACTGATTCAGGGGAAACATGGGGCTCTCCTGACTACCCTGTTTCCCCAAAAGTAAGACATCCCCAAAAATAAGACCTACTTACAGTTTTGCTTCTCGCTGAAATATAAGGCATCCCCAAAAAATATGACCTACCCGAAAATAAGGGTTTGGATTGTTATGATGATGTCCCAGAAAATGATGACATGATTGTCATTGAATAAATGAGTAAATGCACCATAGATTGTTGTACATGGAAATAATGGTGGTAACAAGAAATTCTTGATACTGTAGGATTCACAGTTTGTCTGATTATGCTGGTTTGTGATGACAACTACTACTGTACCGTATACAGTAATAAATTTCCCTTTTTTTTTTTTTGTTCAACAATAAATGTGTACCATATTCTTCTTCATGGAAAAATAAGATATCCTCTGAAAATAAGACCTAGCGCATCTTTGGAAGCAAAAATTAATATAAGACACTGCCTTATTTTGGGGGAAATAGGGTACAATATTCAATTAAATTTACTAAATAGTTATTGACCTCCAAACAGCACTATTTCACACAATCTCTAAAAACCCTCAATACAGATAGTAATACTACTTGTCGGGGTCCACAAGTAGTAGTGTTGTAGGCAATTAAAATGTTAACTAGCATTTAAAATATCATCAGTAGCCGAAAGTCTGGGAATATATTGGCATGAGCCTGTCTAAGATCTTGACTCTTCCACCTTAAATATCAAGTAAAGTATAACTAGAAATCTGTAATCTCAACTCTGTTAGAGCACTGAGAAGTAGGCGGGGAATTAAAAAAACTTACTGGATTGCACACAAAAGTTTATTCTTTACTGTTCTTGCACCTTCCTTATCCTGACATCTCAGCTGTGTGGCTGGACCAGAAGCGTAATGCTGCTCTCACCTTCACAAAGTGAACCCTCATGTATGGCTCCAGATTAAATAGGGAAGCTTTTTCTGGCAGACCGTATATTTATTCTTTTCTATCTGAGACCTGCCTGAAGGACTGATACTTGTTCTGGTATGCATTGGGGGCTTTACAGAGTTGAAGAAGGAATGGTGAACAAAAACTTAGGACTTGCAGATATTACCAACTTTAAAAACACTGTGTGTAAGAGAATTAAAGCTGACATTGTAATAGTGTAACGTTCAGCAAAAACTTAACAGACATAAATGATGACTTACTCAGAAAACACCAGGGAAGAGAAACTATGTCTTAGAAGCATAGATAACAGATAGATTTGAGAACTTTAAAACAACAGTATTAAACATAACTAAAGAAAGATATATACAAAGAGCTAAAGTCAGAAAACAATTCATGAAAAATAAAAGTACTAACAGAGACAGACACTATTAAAATGATACCAAACACATCTGGAATTTAGTCAAACATGACTGTCTTGAACACTATATCATTTTAAGATCTATATGAAATCAAATTGTCAACAAACTGGGAAGGTGGAAACTTTAAAGGATAGTGAGTTTATATTAATGGCGGAGGAACAACTCAGAAAGGAATAGTGAGAGCCCACTCACTATGATTAGTGTCACTGAACTGTACATTGGTGTGTGTTTTGTAGTGTGTATTCTAAACAGTCTAAAAAACAAACTCACTACAACCAAATCGATGCTGATTCATAGCAACCCAATAGGACACGGTAGAACTACTCTTGTGAGTTTCCAAGACTGTAACCATTTACTGGAGTAGAACGCTCCATCTCCCATGTGAAAACTACAATGACTGAAATGAAGAAAGAAAAAAAAAGTTGGAGGAACTCAGCAGAAGATTTGAACTGACAGAGCAGTCAAGACAATTAGAGAAGACAGCAATTGAAACTGTCGAATCTGAAAAGCAAAAGGAGAAATTAACCAAGAACACTGAGCAAACCCCAGTAGAATCTGTGAGTTACAAGCTAATTGGCATTCAGAGCCTGGGATTCTCAGAAGGAGGATAGTGAAAAGGACAAGAAGAATATTTGAAGAAATAATGATAGTCAACCCTCCAATTTTTTTTAAACTCTTCACATTTGATGGGCAAGAATTTACAGGTACAATAAGCTCAATAAACTCGAAGTATAAGTGCAAAAGGTCACATCACCATACAGTATTATTAAATTCTTATCTAAAGACAGAGAACCCTGACAGCAGCAAGAGAACTGCCACCTAGAGAACCCTAGAACACCTGGCGACAGGAGCAATGGAAACTGTATTGTAAATGCAAAAAGAAAAGGAACTGTCAACCAAGAAAAATAGCTTTAGTCAAAGGATCAAGAGTGACAGTGAAATTAAGGCATTTCCAAGTAAATGAAAACTAAAAAAATTTCTGATGACTACAACTGCACAATAAAAAATGGTAAAATGATAAATGTAGGGGGGGAACATCAAAATAATTTCACAGATGAGTACAAGGACCAGTTGTATGGTATTTATCATTTGCAAATTTAATAATTTATATGCTACATAATTTCAAAACACACTAAATATAATTGTGTTATTTGGCACGTATGTAAAGACAGATGGTGTGTTAGTCTGGGTAAAGTAGAGAAACAAATCCAGGGAGACTCATATATATGTATAAGAAAGAGCTGTATAACAAGAGCAATTGAATATTGAGAAAGCAGCCCAGTCCAGATCAAGTCCATAAGTCCGATATTAGCCCATATGTCCAATACCAGTCTATACATTCCTCTTCAGACTCACACAACACATGCAATGATACTAAATGCAGGAAGATCACAGGCCCAGGGATGGAACGTCTTGTAGCTCCAGTGGCAGTGGAAGCAGCTCATCTCAGTGCTGGCGTAGGTCTCCACGTGGCTCCTCCAGCTCCAAGGCTCTGGCCCCATCAGGATAGCTCCTTATGTCTTGTCAACAGGAATATCTCACAGAGAGAGTGTGTGTGTGTGTGTGTCCCACCCCCAGCAAGCTGTTTAACTCCTTAGCGTCTCCAAATGAGGTCATCGAGCTGTGACCTGATTGACAGGCTAAACTCCACCCCTTCACTCCTAATCACCTCAATTTGACAACAGATTATGTAACTACCACAGATGGTAACATCTATATAAAAGTAGTAGATGGAGCAGTTTATGAATAGCATTTTATGTTAGGTTAATATACAATGTTGTTAGGTACTCTTGGATCGACTGCAGCTCATGGTTAACTTATGTATTCAGAATGAAACATAGGGGCCTGTTCTATCTTCATAATTGCCTATGAGTACATTGTTGTGCCTATTGTGTCCATCCATATCATTGAAGGTTTTCCTTAATTTTGCTGACCCCATACCAAGCGGGATGTTCTTTTTGGTCTTACTTGATTAAATGTCTCATCCAGTCTTTAATGCTTGTATTAAGATTTTAAATGCAAACCACATGGTATCCATAAATAAATTATCTTTGAAAAGAAACCGGAAAGGAAAAGGAAATCAAAATGATTACTAAAAAACCTCAGCTCAAATGATTGTAGTATTGGAAGTATTTCTTACTGGTTCCATGAGAGAATTTTCTTTTATGACTTTTTTCATTATTGTTGGTGGTCTTTTCCTGCTTACATATTATTAGTATTTTTGTCTGTATACTACTTTGTTTTTACCCTTACCACCAACAATTTAGTGCAGATTTTGTTTTCTGTTGGGTCTCCCAGCTGTGAAGCCCAGGAAGAGTGGATGCATAATAATTATAATGGATATAAGGGGATACAGGGAACATGTAAGGGGGTTGGACAGGGAAGGAAAGGGGGTTTGGGGAATAACTAATGAAGACAGAAGGGAGTACTAGAGCAGATTGTGATTCATAAACCATCTTAAAGGTAACAACTATGGGGTGGGTGGAATGCTCTAAAATTAATGTGGAGCTGATTGTACAATTCTCCATGATATGATTGAACTATTGAATAATATGAAATGTAAATTACTTACCAATAAGACAGTTGGGGGGATAAAAGAATCATATACTCAGTAAAATTTACCCTCAAATATGATGGTAAAATTAGGGCATTCCCATATAAACAGGAGTTAAAGGAATTTGTAAAAACCAAATAAACCTTACCAAAAATGTCTTTAGACAAAGAGCAAATAATGGCAGACAAAAATTTGAGACTGCCATACATAACGAAACCAGATATATAAATATTCAAAGTAAGATAAACCTACAAGATTGAAAACAATAAAATAGAGATGTTGCTTTGTCTGCTGATCCCAGAAGCCACCATTGGACTACAGTTGGTGAAATCATTCAGTTGAGTTTGGACTTCTGTATCTACCAGCTTGTATACCTCGGCCGGCCCCCACCCTCATCTCTGCTTCATTATCTTGCTTTCTGTTCTAACACAATTGTGTTCATGCAGAACTTGTACACAGGCCAAGAAGTAGTATTTCAAACAGAATGAGAGAATGTTGCATGGTTTAAAATTAGGACAGGTGCTTGAAGGTAAGAAAGCAGCCATCTAGTTCAGAAGAAACAAAGCCCACATGGAAGAAACACACCAGCCTGTGTGATCGCGAGGAGCCAAAGAGATCAGGTATCAGGCATCAAAGAACAAAAATCATATCATTGTGTGCTCACCTTTCTCATATGATCGCTGAAGACAAATGGGTGCCTAAGAAAATGTGATGAAGAAAGCTGACGGTGCTTGGCTATCAAAAGATACAGCATCTGGGTTTTTAAAGGTTTGAAGGTAAACAAGCAGCCATCTAGCTCAAAAGCAACAAAGCCCACAGGGAAGAAACACACCAGCCTGTGTGACCATGAGGTGTCGAAGGGATCGGGTATCAGACATCAAAGAACAAAAAAATCAAACCATTGTGAATGAGGGGAGTGCAGATTGGGGACCCAAGACCCATCTGTAGGCAACTGGACATCCCCTTACAGAAAGGTTGCAGGGAGGCGACGAACCAGTCAGGGTGCAGTATAACAACAATGAAACATACAACTTTCCTCTAGTTCCTAAATGCTTGCTCCTCCCCCACTATCATGATCCCAATTTTATCTTACAAATCTGGCTAGACCAGAGGATGTACCCTGGTACAGATAGGAATTGGAAACACAGGAATCCAGGACAGATGATCCCTTCAGGACCAGTGGTGAGAGTAGCGATGGTGAAGAGAAGGTGGGGTAGAAAGGGGAAACCGATTACAAGGATCTACATATAACCTCCTCCCTGGGAGACGGACAACAGAAAAATGGGTGAAGGGAGACATTGGACAGTGTAAGATATGACCAAATAATTTATAAATTATCAATGGTTCAGAGGGAGGCGGGAGCGGGGAGGGAAGGGAAAAAATGAGGAGGTGATACCAAGGGCTCAAGCAGAAAGCAAATGTTTTGAGAATGATGATGGCTACAAATGTGCTAGACACAATGGATGGATTCAGATAAGAGTTGTACGAGCCCCCAATAAAATGATTTAAAATAAAAATAAGAAGGAAAAAGTGTCAGTAAAGAATCAACAACAACAAAAAATTAGGACAGGCATGTGTCAGAGTTACATGCTTTCACTATACTTATTCAATCTGTATGTTGAGCAAATTGTTTAAGAAGCATGAAATTTCCAGAATGTTTTCTGAGAGGCAGAAGAGTTGTGGCTGCTGGAACTATGCACAGAGATACACTCTTTTTGTGAGAGGGATCTCTTTCTCTTTATTTATCACATTTAAAATTTTAGTTCCCTGTAGCTGCAGAAATTCCCCCTTGCACCCCTCCCTAGTATGCAGCCCGGACACCTGAGATTAGTTAGTACTGCAAATAATTTACTCTTGCATTGTTAAACTGAGAACAAGATAAGGAATCAGCCACAGAAAAATATAGTTTGTGTTTCTGGATGAGAGGTCATAAAGTTTAGTGGGAAGAATGTAATGTATGGACTCCCAGAAAAAGTATAAAACCCAGTTGTGTGAGAAAATGCAAGGTAGTCTTGGAGCATAATCTCATTGATATTCCAGACCTATCAGTAAATATATACAGTGATTCTGGGCCCATGTCTGTGCTTGGCTACCGTGGCTTATGGCTGGACTCTCTGTTTGGTTCCATTATGGCAGTCCAGATAGGACCCTTCCATTTCTCTTGGTATGTGAAGGCATTTGTCATTTTCATTTTCAAGTGAGACTCCATGGGCCACCAAGACAAGGCCACGTTGCAGGGAAGCAAACCAGACATCCCAGAAGCCCCTGTAACTCGTCTCAAGGAGCTGTGGCGTGCTTACTGTCAAGTGCTTGCTCCACATCTCCCGTAGCTTTTGCTTTCTGAAGAGTCTCTGTTATCTTGACATTGTGTACCTGGTAAGGTTTCTGTTTGGCCCCATGAATGCCTCACCCGTTTGTGTCTGTATCTAGTTTGTTTTGGTTAACCACTGTAATGATGAAAATGAAAGTTTCTATCCTGGTAGAAAATGCCTCTTAAAATGAATCCTGGTTGTTCCAGCTTATGAGCATGCTCTTATGATTGAAAAGAGAATAGAGTTTACTATAATAAAGCCCAGTCTCCATAGCTTCTAGACTCCAGGGAAAATGGCTTTCAAATGGTTCCTTAAATTATTATATTATCTTACAGCTCAAATTGTTTTGTGCAAGATTGTGATAGTGAGGTTTATTGTGCCAACAAAGCCAATAGGAACATTTGGGCAGAGTTTAATCAGATCGAAGCTTAATTGGAGGACCACAGAGATAACTAAAGACAACTGGGATCCCATTTCCCTCTTGCTCCCTGGTGGCCGAACCAATGTGCTGCTGCTTTAGCTAGTTCTCTGCTTCACCCTGAGTGCTACACTACCTGTGGGCCAAGCCAAGCAGTGGATCATGTAGCTAGAGCTTGAGACTCCTTCACAACATGCTTCTCCATGCTGCTGGTGCATACGATTCTTGAACTTGAGGCTGGTGGACCCTGTCACTGTGCTTGAGTTCAAGATCCGAGCAGGGCCTGCTTCGCTAAACTCCCAAGCTACTGACTGTTGCTGACCCACCCTGCTGTCTGCTCCCTGTGGGCATACTCTGTCTGCCTTGCCCAAGGGAAGATTCAGCCGTCTGCTTCCTTGCCCATGGACCCAGCAGCCCAAGTGAGATGAAGAACTTCTAGTATATTAACTGTTCCACAAAAGTGAGTTTTAACTGAGCTTTCAGTACTGCTGTGTGATCTAATTAGCTGTTACATGCCTTCTCACTGTATAAACCTATATATAAAATCATAAGTGCCCTGGTTTTGTTTCTCTAGAGAACCCTGCCTAACACAAAGGTCAAATACATAAGATGTAATTCTTTTTTTTTTTTAACATTTTATTAGGGGCTCATACAACTGTTATGTACAAGCCTTTGTAACTCTCCACAACTAGGAGAGTTTTTCTTCTTCCTTTCTATGCTTTGTCTGAGCTCAGTTTTAGTTTTATAATGTGTGAGTGCTTGTAAATTAAATTGTTTTCATGTTTGAAGAATTAATGAAATAAATTCAACTAGACAGGTTTTTGTAAAACTTACGTCTTCACAAGTGACTTGAAGAAAATACTTCAGGTGTTTCCATAGGAGAAAAAAAGGAAAAGAAAAATATTTAACCTGTTTCTGTTTGAATTTTACATCCTCAGAAACCCTAAGAGGCGGTTTCTGCTTTATCCAATGAGGTCGATCACTATGTATTAAAATAGACTTAATAAGCAAGTTTATTTTAAGTCAAATTGTAGATATTCCAGAGAATCTAAGGAAGTTAAATTTATATAAAATAAGAAAAAGTTGGAAAATAATTGTGTCATATTTCAGTATGGTACATAAATAATTTTAATGTAAGTGATTTATTGATATTAAATCAAGTACCTATATACTTGTGTATAAGCCGAATTTATCAGCACATTTAAAAAAAATCATTTTACTGGGGGCTTGTACAATTCTTGTCACAATCCATACATTCATCCATTGTCAAGCACATTTGTACATTTGCAGCCATCATCATTCTCAAAACATTTGCTTTCTACTTGAGCCCTTGGTATCAGCTCCTCATTTTTCCCCTCCCTCATGAATCCTTGATAATTTATAAATTATTATTATTTTGTCATGTCTTACACTGCCCAATGTCTCCCTTCACGCACTTTTTTGTTGTCTGTCCCCCAAGGAGGGGGTTATATGTAGATCCTTGTAATCGGTTCCCCCTTTCTACCCCACCTTCCCTCCACCCACCCAGTATCTCCACTCTCACCACTGGTCCTGAAGGAATCATCTGTCCTAGATTCCCTGTGTTTCCAATTCCTATCTGTACCAGTGTACATCCTCTGGTCTAGCCGGATTTGTAATGTAGAATTAGGATTATGATAGTGGGAGGAGGAAGCATTAAAGAACTAGAGGAAAGTTATATGTTTCATCATTGCTACACTGCACCCTGACTGGCTGGTCTCCTCCCCGCGACCTTTCTGTAAGGGGATGTCCAGTTTCCTACAGATGGGCTTTGGGTCCACACTCCACCTCATTCACAATCAGCACATTTTTAATGCAGTTTTTGTGGTAAAATTAGGTGCCTTGGCAGATATTCGGTTCGACTTATACTTGAGTATATACAGTAAATGTTTATTATAGTTGGGAATTTCATATATATTGCTAAATAGTGTGTTCATTTTCCTAATTTTAAAGTTGTTATATGAAATATAGGAAAACAAAACTTGAAGGACTTATTATATAAAATAGACAGACCTTAACCTTTCTAATTCAAGTTTATTTATTATTTAAGGTAATTTGGCCTAGAAGGCCAACCATGGGCCCTTCAGACATAAAAGGAGATTGCTCAAATGTCATAGATGTTGAGCTTATGCTTATCTGATTGCTGTGGTACCTATATCTTGTATAATTTTTTTAATAAGGCAAAATTCAACTTGTTTCTTTTGGATCTATCTGCTTACCAACAGAATTGCTTAGGATTTCCCTTTTGACTTGATACATTTTCTTTTCTTTTTTTTAATCATTTTATTGGGGGCTCGTAAAATTCCCATCACAATCCATACATACATCCATTGTGTCAAGCACATATGTACATTTGTTGCCCTCATCATTTTCAAAACACTTGCCTTCCACCTGAGCCCTTAATATCGGCTGCTCATTTTCCCCCCTCCCTCCCCACCCCGCCCTCCCTCATGAACCCTTCATAATTCACAAATAAAAATTATTATTATTTTGTCATATGTTACACTGTCTGATGACTCCCCTGCCTTTTCTCTGCTGTCCACCCCCCAGGGAGGAGGCTATATGTAGTTTCTTGTAGTCGTTCCTCCTTTCTACCCCACATTCCCTCCACCCTCCAGGCATTGCCACTCTCACCACTGGTCCTGAAGAGATCATCTGTCCTGGATTCCCTGTGTTTCCAGTTGCTATCTGTACCAATGTACATCCTCTGGTCTAGCCAGATTTGTAAGGTAGAAGTGGGATCATGATAGTGGTAGGGAGGAAGGATTTAAGAACTAGAGGAAAGTTTTCAATTTAATATTCATTTTTTACTTAAAATGTGTATGTATCATATTCAAGAGTAAACTATAATATTTAGGGTGATGATCCCACATGAAAGAACTTAGTGTAAGTGTGCTAAAAAGCTAGACAGAAGGTAGAATGACCGCTAACAAGTTTTTGTATTTTATTTTTTTAAGGACCAGAAAGTCATAGTTTTAAAGCAGAATGCCTACTTGTATCAAAAATGTGAACAATAGTAATTGAGGGGTGTGGCAAGTGGTAGAAGATTTGAGTAAAAGTGAACTTTGATTTGGTGTAGAGAACGAGCAACCATGAAATGTCTTAAAACTTTTGTGATATTAGATCAACTTCAGTGAATTTATTCTTAAACTAGGAAAAGGCTAGTGAATCATCGCAAAATATATGAGTGATAATGCATGTGCCAGTGAAAATAAACCTAAAGCTCTACATTATGGATAGTTATACTATGATCAGTTTAAGTAATTGCAAATGATCACATTTAATGTATTTGACCAGTGGACATAAAGTTGAGAAAAAATTACAAATAGATCATGCCAAAATTTTCTCAACTACACAACGAGCAAAAAAAAAAAATAGGTTTGGTAACCGATTGGCATTAGATCTGAAAACCTATAAGCATGGTATTTTAAGATATTCCTTTTAGTCAGGCAATTCTCCAGGCTTTTAATCAATTTTGTTGGCTTGTGCATGGGTTTGTGAATGTCTTACTTACATCTTTCTGTTCAGGTAGATATCATTGCAACTTAACCATGGCCATACCAAGTTATTTCACCCACGGATAAGCTTTTGCTCTGTGGACACACTAAGACACTTAACCAAAGATTTCAGTGAAAAATGAGCTATTTGGACTTATTTTTAAAAAGACTAATATCCTGAGATAAAGCCTATCAGTCTAAGTGAATATTTCTAGACCTCTGGAACATGACGGGGTTCATGAATTATAAAATTGATCCAAAATTGTCAAGAATAGAAATTAAGCACTTTTTCTTTTTTTTTTTTTCTTTTCTTTTTTTAACATTTTATTAGGGGCTCATACAACTGTTATCCCAATCCATACACACATCAATTGTGTAAAGCGCATTTGTACATCGTTTCTCAAAACATTTTCTCTCCATTTAAACCCCCGACATTAGGTCCTCATTTTTCCCCTCCCTCCCCGCTCCTCCCTCCCGCATGAGCCCTTGATAGTTTATAAATGGGTATTTTGTCATATCTTGCCCTGTCCGACGTCTCCCTTCATCCACTTTTCGGTTGTCCGTCCCCTAGGGAGGAGGTCACACACAGTTCCATGTAATCGGTTCCCTCTTTCCTACCCATTCTCCCTTTACCCGCCCTGTTTTGCCACTCACACCGCTGGTCCTATAGGGCTCAGCCGTCCTGGATTCCCTGTATTTTCAGTTCCTATCTGTACCAGTGTACCTCCTCTGGTCTAGCCAGTCTTGCAAGATAGAATTCGAGTCATGGTAGTGGGAGCGGGGAGGAAACCTTTAGGAACTAGAGGAAGGTTGTATTTCTCATGATTGTTACATCGCACCCTGACTGGCTCATCTCCTTCCCGAGATCCCTCTGCAAGGGGATCTCCAGTGGCCTACTAATGTGCTTTGGATCTCCACTCTGCACTCCCCCCATCATTCACTATGGTAAGATTTTTGTTCTGATGATGCCTTACACCTGATCCCTTCGACACCTCGTGGTTGCATAGGCTGGTGTGCTTCTTCCATGTGGGCTCTGTTGCTTCTGAGCTCGATGGCCGCTTAATTACCTTCAAGTCTTTAAGACCCCAGACGCTATACTTTTTGATAGCCGGGCACCATCAGCTTTCTTCACCACATTTGCTTATATACCCATTTGTCTTCAGTGATCCGTTCGACACCCCGTGATCACACAGGTTGATATGTTGTTCCATGTGGGCTTTGTTGCTTCTGAGCTAGATGGCCGCTTGTTTACCTTCAAGCTTTTAAGACCCCAGATGCTATATCTTTTGATAGCCGGGCACCATCAGCTTTCTTCACCACATTTGTTAAGCACTTTTTCTAGAAGTGGTTTTATAAGTTCTTTATGTGGGAGTAGAGAGCATTTTAGAAGTATCCTTTATATATAAGTAGCTACTTTTCTCATTTCTCCCAAATTCTTTAACTTGTGGGTTTAAAATACCATGACTTTCAGATTGAAAAGCTTCTATTAGCAGATTTAACAAATTCATTTTTAAAAATGTCATTTAGAGAAACTAGTAAGATTTGCACTGTGGTTGTAAAATAGAATAACAGCAAGATTTCCTACTAAGTTTGTTGTTCATATACATCCTGAAATGTTTACACAATGTAGCTGCTACAGCTATAATTTAAATATAAACAAATACCTTGTAATGCCTTAGGGAAATGGCAGAGGAGGTTGAGAAGAAATAAGGAGCTAATAATAATGAGCACAAGAATGAAGAAAATTTTATAAAACTGATTGTGGTGATGATTGTTAAACCCTTTTTAATGTGATTGAATTATCTGGTATGTGAATTATTTGCCAATAAAACTGTTGGGGAAAAGATCTTGTAATATTTATGATGATGATGATGATGATGTTATTTTCAAACTTGTTGTAATATTATGATTGTCAAATGCTTATAATCCATTCATTTGTACATCCTTCAGAAGACCTCACCTCAAATGGAATCCGTTTTTCATTTAAAGTCAGAGTAAAAATATCCAAGCAGTTCCTGCAACATAGCATTGTGCCAAAGTCACCTTCATTTAGCAGCCCCTCGTGCAATGATGTTCAGTACATTTCCATGAAAATGTATGACCAGAAAGAGTTAACTCCAGCTCTGAAGGGACTGGAGTCCCTTCTGAAGGGAGTCATGTCACTTCTGTTAGAAAATAAACCAGAGCGGCAGCCTGCCTTTGAATAAATACTTGACATTACTTGCATTGGCTCTCGGTGAAAAACTACACAGTCCTGTCTTTCTAAACATGCATTTTAACTGAGTTTCCCTTTAGCCCTCTGGGTGACTCTATGTGCTACAAAATGCCTGGATTTAAAATTTTTCAATGTGTACAGCTTTCTCCATAAGTCCCATGAGAAGAACCCAATTTAGAAATCCCCACTAAGCGAACTGTACTTAAACGCACCTGCTGTAGACTAAAGGAAACAGAAATAGTCCCTTTGAATTTTAATCTGAAACACTCTAGGTCAGCAATTCTCAACCTGTGGGTCGCGACCCCTTTGGGAGTCGGACAACCCTTTCACAGGAGTCACCCAATTCATAACAGTAGCAAAATTACAGTTATGAGTAGCAACGAAAATAATTTTCTGTTGGGGGTCAGCACAACATGCATAACTGTATTAAAGGGCCGTGGCATTAGGAAGGTTGAGAACCACTGCTCTAGGTTGAGAAGAAGCAGAGGACTGCTATCCCAAGGTTGTGGATTTGAAGTCAGTGGACTTTAGTTCAAATTTCTATTGCTTTGAGATTACCCAGTAATTCACAACTTGAAACTACCATATGTTTGTTATTTTTATGTTTTCTTTTTAATCATTTTATTAGGGGCTCATACAACTCTTATCACAATCCATCCATACATCAGTTGTGTAAAGCGTATTTGTACATTCATTGCCCTCATAATTCTCAAAACATTTCCTCTCCACTTAAGCCCCTGGCTTTAGGTCCTCTTTTTTCTGTTTTCTTTGTGCACGCTGTGCAGATGGGTTTTAGTTCTGCAGAACAATAGTTTTGCCCAAAGGAAGCCTACTGTTTTCTTCAACTGTTCTGTCACTGAAGTTCTTAGAATCTGCATATGTGGAGTTCCTCACAGTGTACTCTAAAAGGTTTTCATGCCCACATTCCTGTTTACTGGTATTTTAGATTCTATACCATTAGTTAGGTTTAAGTTATTGTTCTTAGAAATATCAAATGTCCCATGGAGGTTATTTATGTTATTTCACAAGCTGATTATGCTTGATCTAAATAGACATAAACCTTAGCTATATTAGTGGATTTTAAATTTGTATGTAATCTAAGCTTTAATCTAAATTAATTTATTTTCATTATTATTCCTGGCTTAATCCTAGACCTCTTGAACAAGATCACTGAAGACACAAGTGCCCAGCACAGTGTTGTGAAGACATCACATAGTGGCTGGCCATCAGAAAAATAGCATCTGGAGCCTTAAAAACTTTTCGTTCAAAGCAGCCATCTACGTGAAGTGGCAGCTTGTGTGATCAAAGGATTATTCATAGTATAATTCATAATCAGAGGGAAAAACTACATTGAAAATTAAATTCTGAGCAGCCATTTGCAGAGTGCTGTAATGGTTAAGGGCCCAAATCCATTTGCAGACTCATGCAAATGATGCCCCAAATCAACATCAATATTTTCATCTTTAACAGATCTCATAGGCATGAGAAAATTGACAGAAGTGGTGAAGAATGCGACAGATCTCTTTCTTTTAATTTCTCACATTTTAAGCTTTGGTTCCCTGTAGCTGCAGAAGCTTTCCCTCCTACACCTCTCTGGAAGAAACCCCAGGTGTTTGAGATTTGTGAGTTAATACTGCAAATAATTTACTCTTGTATTGATAAGCTAAGAACAATATATGCAATCAGTCTTAAGGAAAGTCAGACACACAAGAAATATAGCTTGCATTCCTGGATAGGAAGATCATAAAGTTTAGGGGAACAATGTGATGTACTGGCTCCCAGAAAAGTATAAAATCCCTGGTCATGTGAGAAAATTCAAGGTAGTTTTGGAGAATTATCTTAATAATATGTGTGCTGATTTTCACCTCGCTTCTGTTTTTGACTACAATGGCTGGTGGCCAGACCCTTGATTCAGTTTCACGTCGTTCCAATACACCAATTGCTGTAGAAAATTGTAAAATAACCCATGTACTATGATTTTTGGGGGTAGTACAATCCAGGAAAAGCTGAAAAAGCTCACCGAAAACTGACCTTGTTTCTACTTCTGTTAAAAATCCAAATGAATGCAAGAAGTTTAAGCATTCCTCAAGCCTAGGAAGTTCTTTCTGGTGTGAAGAAAGGAGAATTATATAAGGAAGGAGGAGGACAGGCCATTAAAGAAGGTGGAGCAGGTGGTGCTTTGGGAACTGTGGTGGTGTAGTAGTTACGTGTTGGGCTGCGAACTACAAGATCACCACGTGCAGACCACCAGCTGCTCTGAGGGAGAAAGATGAAGCTTTCCATTCTGATAAAGGGTCCACCCTGGCCTAAAGGGTCGCTATGAGTCAGAATCAACTCAACAGAAATGAGGTGGATATCTTTGATAGTTTGTTGTTGTTGTTGTTGTTGTTGTTGTTGTTGAGGTATGTGGCAAACAGAACTGGGAAGAGCGTGTATGCAGGCAAACTCTCAATATTCATACGTTAAGGAGCATGGAAGGTCAAGGCGCCTGTGGAGGAAACCTTTATGTTTGTGGGTTGAAGATGTGTCCCACTCACATTCTCCTAAATAAAAGTTATTCCCCACAATGACACCCCCCCAAAAATAATGCCAATTTTATTGTTACTTGCAAGTGCATGGCTACTACTATATGTACTTGAAGGTCGACTACATGAAGGTTGTCTACCTGAAGGTTATCAGCCATCAAAAGCAATCAGACCCTATTGTCTGTCCCAATCTAAGTAGTAGTACCTTCACTTAAGGATCATGGATTGTTCCCCTGGGGAAGAGCTCAAAGACACCTAAGGTCAAGCCAACTCAGGCGACAAAGGCTAGGCTGCCATCTTGACTCTAGAGCCCACTCGTCCGTCTTGCAACATCTGTGTCTTCCTGTCACATGCATGCCTCTAGTACAACCCATTTCTATTGTGTGCACACCCCTTGCTCGTCACACTGCTGTTACATGTATCACAACCCCTTCCTGTTACTTAGGTGTTTACCATGGACAGTGTGCCCAAGAGTATATACACTCATGAGATTATGCCCCTCTCTCTCTCTCTGCTAGGACCTGGCTCCTGAAGTCATGACTGAGCGGTGAGAAAAGAAAAGAGGCATAGAATGCCGCCCTATTTTCAAAGTTGTTGTTCTTAAGTTTAATTCTGTTGGTTCCAATTTATAGTGACCTTCTGTATGAAAAAAATGAAACACTGCCAAGTCCTACGCCATACTCACAATTGTTCTTATGTTTGAATCCATCTTTTTCTCTGCTTCTCTTGCAGGAGTAGTGAATTGTCTAATTTGGTTCTGTTAGGTAGCTAGATTTAGGGAAAGGGGGGTTGTGCCTCTCATGCCTGAAAAGGCCCCCAAAGAGGGGGTTGAAAAGAAATCAGGTAACCATTGGATACATATGAAGTCCCTAAACTGAGCATGCTCAGACCCCAGACCCCGAGTCAGGTGGGAGATACATCTGGTCAGTCCAAACGAGGCCCAGCCTCATGACCTCACCCAGGTGCGCTCAACCCAGTCAATGGGGTCAACCAATATCTTCAACCACATCTTCACCCAGCCAGTGGGTGGGCTAGAATGAAGGCAGGGAGCACACTCTGACACACTCTGACTGGCCCCTTGCTCTCTTACCTGGCTCCAAGTAGCAGGGGAGGGGGAGGGCCTCCCTCCCCCACATGGGTGCTCATGTGCCCGCTTTGGCCCACAGCCTCGCTTACTCTGCTCCTGGTCAGCCACGGGTAGAGCCTACTCTGGGCCCATAGGTGTTTGGACTCTAGGGTTCTTGGGCTTCTGGCCTCCTGGAATCCTCCCCCCACCACACCCCCCAGTTTTGCTCGTGTGGGTGCTCTTTTCCACGTGGTTGTTCGGGCCCAGCTGTGAACCCCTTTGACACTGTAAAACCTGAAACTTGTCCTGTCCTTCATTAAAACTCACTTGGATTACTGAATGGGCTTCAGGGTGAATTCCTTCCTGGTGCAAAGCCAAGAACTGAGGTATTACCAACTTGTGACTCAGATGAAAACCTTTAGGCCTACATCTTTAAGGTAAGCCCAACTCAGGAGCTTACCTTCTGTCCCTGAAGCTGACACAGATATGCCTCCTAGACTCTTTCGGTGCCCTTTTTGTTTCACACGTGACCTCACCACCTTTGAGAGACAGAGAAGCTCTGGCGGCTGGGTCGAGCTTTAACGGCAATTGTAAGTGTTGGACTTAAACTGCAAGGCATGCAGTTGGAAAACGCTGACCTCTGTAGGAGGAAGATAGGACCTCCCACTCCCAGATGTCCTCCGGACCATTTGACCCTGCCCTTTGGAGTTGCTGTGAGTGAGAGAACTTCGCCTGGGGTCATATTTTTCCTCTTGAGAAGCAGTAAAGATCTTTGTTCCAAGTGTACCAACAACCCTCTAAGGGACCCGGAAGCCAAAGGCCCCTGTACCCCCAGCCCAGCTACACCACCCTCAGTCCCTGAACCTGTAGAAGCTATGTGAAAAAGTGGCCCTTTCAAAGTTCTACCCTTAATAGAGGCAGCTGGGGAATTTGGTCAATTCACAAGCCTTGCACCCTAATTGAACTCAGGCAGATTAAGAGTGACCTTGGCAGTTATTCAGACCGTGCAGAACAGTACATAGAGCACCTTTCAGCACCTTACCCCAGCCTATGACTTGTCTTGAAAGGATGTAATGCTGATTCTAGGACAAACTATGACAGACTAGGAGAAAGAGCAAGGGCTGAAGGGAGATAGGTATTTTGCAAGTTTACACGTGATGAATGATAAGTACCTAATAGGAGAAACAGCTGTGCCTCCAACTGGCCCCACCTGGGATTGTATGATCCCAAAGACAGGTGGGCATGGGAACATTTTCTGGTGTGAATCAAAAATGGACTAAAGTCAGGCGACAAAAGGCCATCACCTACGCTAAAGTGACAGCTATGAACCCAGGGCCTAATGAACGTCCCGTAAAAAGCCCTGAGGAATCCCACCACAGTAGACATAGACTCATATGAAGGGCAAGTCCTACTCAGAGTTCTCACACAGGCTGCACCAGACATCCAAAAAAACTCCAGAAGTTAGTGCAAAAACCTGAAGGAGTTACACTAGAAGAGATGGTCACTAGTGCCAATGCAACCTTTTACAATAGGGACAAAGAGCAGGAAGCCCAGGCTCAGTAGGACAAAAGGAAAAACATTAGGTATGTGCAGGTACTGGCCGCCATTGCTAACCAATGCCCATTGACTGCCTCCCAGGTTTCCAAGACCCCAGAACAAGGCATCAGGTATTATGTGTGTAGTTGCCTGGGTCATTAGGCAAGGGATTGCCCTAATGTGAATAGGCTTCCATGGGGCCATTGCTACCACTGCAAACAAGCTGTCCTATGGGAGGCACCCCCAAGCAAGTGTGCAGCTGCTGAGGATTGAAACAGCCCGTCCTGGACAGCCCAGCAACAGGAGAGTGCTGTTACTGGTCTAGAGCCTCAGGTAAGCATAGATGTGGCAGGTAGGTCAGTAAGTTTCATCCTAGGGACTGGGGCTGTCTACTCTGTCCTTACCTCATTCCCCAGACTCCTGGTACCACGCACTTCACCTTCATTGGAGTGTCATGAAAACCTGTCGTCAAACACTTTACAGAACCCTTAAGGTGCCTCTGCGACAACTTTTACTTCTCTCAAAGCTTTCTTTCTTTTTTATCACTTTACTGGAAGCTCATACAACTCTTATCACAATCCATCCATACATCCATTGTGTCAAGCACATTTGTACATTTGTTGCCACCATCATTCTCAAAACATTTTCTTTTTACTTGTTATCAACTCCTCATTTTTTCCCTGCCTCTGGCAGCCTCCCTCCGTCATGAACCTTTGATAATTTATCAATTTTTTTTCATGTCTTACACTGACAGATTTTTTTCATGTCTTACACCTTCAACCACTTTCCTGTTGTTCATCTCCCTGGGAGGGGATTTATGTAGATCATTGTGATCATTTTCACCTTTCTCCCCCCACATTCCCCTTACCCTCCTGTTATTACTACTGTTATTAGTCCTGAGGGGTTTATCTGCCCTGGATTCCCTGTTTCCAGCTCTTATCTGTACCCATGTACATGCTCTAGTCAAACTGGATTTTTTAAGTAGAATTGGGGTCATGATAGTTGGTGGGAGGAAGCATTAAAGAAACGTTGTATGTTTCATCGGTGCTATACTGCACCTTGACTGGCTCGTCTCTTTCTTGTGATACTTCTGTAAAGGGATGTCCAATTGTCTACAGATGGTCTTTGGGTCTCTACTCCACACTCCCCTTCATTCACATTGATATGATTTTTTGTTCTGGGTCTTTCATACCTGATCCCATAAATACCGCATAATCACACAGCTGGTGTACTTCTTCTATGTGGACTTTGTTGCTTCTCAGCCAGATGGCCATTTGTTTATCTTTATGCCTTTAAGACCCCATATGCTATATCTTTTGAGAGCTGGGCACCATGAGCTTTCTTTACCACATTTGCTTATGCACCCGCTTTATCTTCAGCAATCATGTCAGGAAGGTGAGCATCACGGAATGCCAGGTGAATAGAACAAAGTGTTCTTGCATTGAAGAAGTACTTGAGTAGAGGCCCAATGTCCATTTGCTACCTTAGTACTAAACCTATAAATATATGTACATAGATCTATTTCCCTATCATTATATAAAAATATTTTTACATATGTACATGCCTGTATTTAGACCTCTATAAATGCCCTTTGATTCCTAGTTCTTTCCTCTATTTCCTTTTACTTTCCTCTTGTCCCACTCTCATGTTCGGCCTTTATTTGGGTTTCAGTTAATTCCTCTCAGTTACATTGCCCTTGAGCAAGCCCCACCAGGTGTCCTATGCCCTCCTTGCCATCACTTTTAGATCACTTGTTGTTCCCTTGTCCCTGGGTTTGTTAACACCCACTTCCTTTCCCCCACGCCCCGCCTCTCCCATGCCCCTCCGGAACCACTGGTCCAATTATTTTCTCCCCTGGATTGTTTATCCCACCTATCTTATCTATATAGACATGCAGAGACAATAATAAGCACAAAAACAAGACAAAGCAAAAGAAAACAACAAAACAAAATGAAAAAACAAAATAACAACAACAACAAAAACTGACAAAAAATAGAAAAAAGCCTATAAATAGTTCCAGGTCTGTTTGTTGACCTGTAGGTGTGTTTTCCAGTCGAGTCTGATGGAGTACCTCACCCTGGCCCCAAAATCTATTTTTGGTAATCCCCGGGGACTTCATTGCTTTGGTCCCCTTGCTGCTCTGTTGCAAACCCTTTGCATTTCACCCCAGTGTGGTGGGGTCAGATCAGGCACAATTCTCACACTGTACCTCTAGTATTGTTCCTCAAAGCGCTGTGGGTCAGTGAGGGAGGTTATGTCTTGTGGTGGGGCGACCTTATGGTCATCTCTGTGCATTGGCTGCTCTGAGCAGGAATATCGTCCTCGGGGCTTGGTGGGCTCTCATTGCTTTCTAGTAGTCTCTGAATGTCAGGGCTTCCTTCTCATCCCACTCTAGCTTTCCAAATGTTCCTTACCACAGAAGAGCTGCCAAGCCCCACACAGGAACAGTGGGAAAGTGCCATAAACCCTGATGTCACCGTCCAGACTTGTAGCACCCTCAATCCAGCTATATTACTCTCTGACGCTGGGAAGGACTCTGAGCCCCTCCATTCCTGCTTTGAGCTACTGTCTACTAATATCCTGCCTCCACCAGATGTTAAAGACCAACTGCTTGCTGTAGCAGACCATGTCTGGTTCTCTGACAGTAGCAGCTTTGTGATCAATGGAGTGGGCAGGTTCGGTTATGCCATTATTTCCCTCGACTAAGTCATTGAAGCCAATCCCCTGCCCTGGGGTACTTCAGCCCAAGGTTGAACTCATAGCTTTGTCATGGGGCCTTGAGATAGCAGAGGGAAATAAATTAACACTGTATTCTGATTCTAAATATGGGTTTTCAGTTTTCCACAAGCACTCTTCAATCTGGCAGGAAAGAGGCTATCTAACCACTCAGGGAAGCCCTATTAAGTATGGGTGCCAAATCAGGGCACTCTTAGAAGCTGTCCAAAATCCTACTGAAGTAGCAGTAGTGCCAGATTACTCTCCAGAAGAAGTGGAACAGGCTAAAACTCAGGAATTCTGCTTTCGACCTGATGGATGGTGGGAGGAAAAACAACAAACTCCTACTGGCACAAAGGCTACAGTGGAAAGTCGTAAAAGCTTTTTACAACACCATCCATCTTAGCTATAAACCCTCATCCTTGACCCTGCTTCCTCAATAGTTCTGGTGGGCCAATTTATCCTCCAGTATCAGGCCAGTAACCTCTCACTGTCCCACCTGCCAGACCAGCCATCCCCAAGGGGTGCTTAGAAGTCACCTTGCTCAGCCTGCCCAGCATAAGGGATCAACCTGGGAAGACTGGCAGATAGATTTTACCCAGGTTCCAGCTGTCCAAGGATTCAAGTATCTCCTAGTGTTCATAGACACCTTTACCATATGGAAGCATATCCCACCCACACTGAGAAGGCTCATGAAGTGTCTAAAAGACTAATTCAGGAAGTAATTCTTTGATTTGGGCTTCCCAAATCACTGCAGAGTGATAATGGGCCTGCTTTCATCTCCCAAATCACTCAGGCAGTCTCTCAACACAGGAATAACCTATTGGCCCCACTTCTCCAGGAGGCCACAGCCCTCGGGGCAGGTAGAGAGAATTAACCAACATTTAAAGCCAACCTTCAGGAAACTGACACAAGAAACTCAGATGAAAGGAAGGATGCACTGCCAAGAGCTCAGTTACATGTCAGAATTGGTCCATGGCAACCTATATGTTTAAACCCCTATGAAGTTTTATATGGGCGACCTTTCCTTGTAACAGAGCCAGCTATAGACTCTGAGGTAGCTTTAATACAGCAATATGCCATAAGGGTAGCCCAATGCCAGGAGGCATTCCATCAGTATGGCTCATCCAGGCCCAAGGGGAGGAAAAGCTATCACCCTGTGCCTACCAGGAGACGTAGTTCTTATAAAGACCTGGAAGGACAAGTCCCCCAATTCCCAGCTCCAGCCAGTCTGGAAGCATCCCTTCCCAGTAATCCTCTCTACCCCCACTGCCATTAAAGTTCCAGGGTAATGTGCTTGGATCCACCATCCATGGGTGAAACCATGGAAGCTGTCACACCTGGACCCCTAAGAAGCAGAGCAGACAAGTACTCCTGTCAGCTGTTGGATGGTCTGAAGATGGTGTTTCTCCAACACCCTGAGACAGATAAGCGATCTGCAGAAAACCCTACCTCAGACGCACAATTGTCTTTAAGCTAGTAAATGCTTTCACCCAAGTCTTGTGTTTAAACTGCCATCCAGGCTTGTCAGTCCTGTTTTCTTGTCAAATCTTCCAGTGACACTAACCCCCGCCTCCAAAGGCACTGCTTCTCACAACATTGCCCCAGCCTGACCTAAACTGTTCGCCTGTTTTGTGTCTTCAAGAGGTCATCAATGTGCTTGACAAAATGGATGGATGGATGGATCGTGATAAGAGTTGTACAAGCCCCCAAGAAAATGATTTTTTTTTAAAGTCATCAGGTTACCAATGACCCTAAGCCAATATTGCCAACCCCAGAATCACTAGCTCTTGGATCACCCCAACCTCACCCACCATGGGCCCTACGTAGACAACCCCTCCCAACAGAGTAGGAAGGGTGTGAACCCAAAACCCCACTTCGGTTGTGTCCCTCTTGTCAGCAGGAAGAAGCCATAGACGTCTCCCAGTACCCCCAAAGATTTGGGCCCACACTCCTTCAGTGGGTGAGTTAGTTAATTGTGCCAGCCTGGCCGATAATCACATGTGGGGCTAATTGAAAGGCAGAGGGATAAATGGGTGGTGAGCCTCGCCTTTCTAGTTCTCAGGTCTCTTGCTTTGTGATGGTCGCACCAGGGTGCAGCTGCCTTAGCAGTTCCCTGCTTCAGCTTGCAAGATTGACTTCCTACAAGACATCCCCAAGGAGAAGCCACATGGACCTATCCTGATGTAGCCCTGGGTGCTGGAGCAGCCGTGTGGAGACCCCTGCTAGTGCTGAGATGCTTATTCATTCACTGACTCAGCTTTCCTCATGCAGTCAGCATCATTGCCTCTGTTTTGTGAGGTGGAGGACTTTGTGGACTGGTGTTGGGTTAATGGGTTAATGTTGGATTGGTGGGCTTGGACAGCGTTGGGTTGGGATGTTTTTGTGATGCACATTTTCTTTACATAAAACTCTCCCTTATACATGAGTTGCTGTGGATTTGTTTCTCCAAAGTACCTAGACTAACACAGTGGGGAAATGTTAGGTAGCTAGATTTAGGGACAAGGAGGTTGTGCCTTCCATGCCTGAAAACGCCCCCATAAAGGAGGTTGAAAAGAAATCCGGTAACCATTGGATACCTATGAAGATCCCAAACTGAGCATGCTCATGCTCAAGCCCCCCAGCCAGGTGGGAGGTACACCTGGGCAGTCCAAACTAGGCCAGGCTCATGCCATCACCCAGGTGGGCCCAACCCAGGCAATAGAGTCAACCAGTACCTTCAAGTATGCCTTCCCCCAGCCAGTGGGTGGGTTAGAATAAAAGCAGGGAGCATGCTCTGGCATACCCTCTCTGGCCCCTTGCTCTCTTACCCAATGTCAAGTAGCAGGGGAGGGTGAGGGCCTCCCTCCCTCACATGTCACACATGCGCCCACTCTGGGCCTACTTAAGGCCCACAGCCTCTCTTACTCTCTTTTACTCTGCTCCTGGTTAGCAGCAGGTCGGAGGGTGAGGGCGCACACATGTTGCCCCAGCATGCTCAGGGCCCATATGCATAGGGTTCTTGGGCTTCTGGCCTCCTGGCCTCCTTCCCGCCACACCCCAGTTCTGCATATGTGTGTGCTCTTTTCCACGTGGTTGTTTGGGCTCAGGTGTGAACCCCTTTGAGACTGTAAAACCTGAAACTTGTCCTGTGCTTCATAAAAACCCACTTGGATTACAAAATGGGTTTTAGCATGAATTCTTTCATTGTGCAAAGTCAAGAACCTAGGTATTATGGACTCCAGAGAGCTAACAGTTCTTCTAACCAAAATTTCTAACTCCCACCAAATGACCTTTCCCTGCATGTGTATGGTCAGAAGGTGGAGGAAGACACGGATATGATTCACCTGTAAATAATTGTGAACAGAATTCCCTGAAATGGTATTCTACTACTTACAAAATGAGCCCAATGAGAAGCAAGATGAGGGTTCTCATTAGCTGTAAGAGCCAGAAGTGGAGCACGTCCTCTGGACCCAAGATTCCTGTGCAACGAACCTGCTGGATCCAAATGAGAATGATATCATCATGGGAGCAGCAGCAGAACCAGGAGTCAAAGCCCGGAAGGAAGTGGCGGACTTCCCAACCCCAAAAGCAAGTTAAAATGAGTGCTGTTGTCAAAGAGGCTGGCTTGCAGACTGCGGTGCCTCTGGATACTTAGTTGGGGAAGTTGCGCTTGCTCACCCGCAGAAGTGCTGCTGAATGCGTTCAAGTGTAGGCTTATGGGAGTGTGATGCCTCTGGGCATTTATTTCAGGGAGCTGGGTTTTCTGACCCATGGAGCTTGAGCTGATTGCCTACTGGTTGAGGCTTACAGCAGAATGGCATGCCACTATGAACATTTATTAGCAGACCCGAAACACTTATGCAATATTCTGATAAACAACTACCCTAAGAACTTCGCGCTGTCATTACAATTTGTTAACACCCTTAGCAAACCCTTTATGCATGCATTTTGTCTGTGAGCTTCTGTGTAGCAATTTCAATGGGTAGTAGAAATGAGAAAGATAAATGACAGACATTAATTAAGGTATATACTAGATTGTTAATAAGCGGTGTGTCAGGGTTGTATATCCTCACTAGACTTATTCCATTTGTATGCTGAGCAAATAGCCTAAGAACCAGGTCACTGGTTCTATATGAAGAAGAACGCAGCGTCAGGGTTGGAGGAAGATTTTATTAACAACCTGGAATATTGTAGATGACACAATCATTCTTGCTGGAAATTATTCTCTCTGAACTTTTGAGATCTTTCTCTAGCTAGCGTTGGTCTTCACAGCCCTGTAGTCACAAGTGTAGAGATTAGTTTGCAGACATTCCCTTCCAGGTCCTCAGTATTGCAAAAAGCCATCACTATGGATTACAAATCAATGTAAAGAAAACCAAAATCTTCACAACTGACTAAGTAGATAAGATGATAACTGGAGAAAACATTGAGCTTGTCAAGGATTTTGCCTTGCTTGGATCCACAATCAATGCTCATGGAAGCAGCAGTCAAGAAATCAAACAATGCATTGCACTGGGTAAAACTCCTGCACAAGACCTAGTTAGAGTTTTGAAAAGCAAGGAGGTTACTTTGAGGACTTAAAGTGCACCTGACCCAAGCCCTGGTATTTTCAATTGTTTCATGTGCATGTGAAAGTTGGAAGCATGTGACATTGGATAAGGAAGATCAAAGAAAAATTGATGCATTTGAATGATGGTGCTGGTGAATAATATTGAAAGTACACGGACTGCCAATAGAACAAACAAATCCGTCTTGGAAGAAGTACTGTTAGAGTGCTCCTTAGAAGCAAGGTTGTCAAGACTTCATCTCACATACTTTGGACATGTTTTCAGGAGAGACCAGTTCCTGGAAAAGGACATCAAGCTTGGTAAAGTGGAGGGGCAGCAAAAAGGATGAAGGCACTCAAGGGAATGGGTTGGCACTGTGGCTGCAACAATGGGCTCAAACATAAGAATAATTGTGAGGCTTGTGAAGGACTGGGCAGTGTTTCATTCTTTGGTGCAACGTTGGAACTACATGCAACTGTGAGTTGTAACCAAGTAGACAGCACGTAACAACAGCAACAGTTCACATCACTGCATAGTATGGCCTAACTACTGAGACTCTGACCTAGCCAAGTTGACACGAACCTGAACTCTCACTCTGGAATTCGGTAGAGAAAACACCTGACCATGGGCGACCCAGTTACTGTGTGATCAGAGGTATCCATCATGAAGTAGGAGTTGTCTGACCCACAAAGTCATACAGTAGGACATGCACAGTAGCACTCCATCATTGAATATAGACGAGATCAGACTTAAGCAGGACCTGACGACACAGTAAGTTGCATAAAAGAGTAGCTCAAATGCCTTGGGTTTCTCTCCTGTCACATGATCTACCTCTAACAGTTTGTACTTATGTCCTCAGGTGGAGAGCTTTATGATCCTTTGACAAAGGAAGAGAATTTTACCATGATATACAACTTCACCACTCAAAAATAGCAACACTCTGGCCCATTTCTGGGACCTCCCTGAAGGACATTTGTGAAGGGAAATCTTCCCCATGGGAAGAATTTCAACAAATTCATATTTGCTTATTTTGCTTGGATAAAGAAATGTGCAGCTGTATACTGTATACCAGATATACAGTTGTATATTGATTAATGGGCTGTGGCCATGGTTGGGCTGGATGCTCAGAGATTTGGAAGGAGCATGATTAGAAAATTGATGGCAAGGAAGTGCGTGGGAGAAATATAAGCATAAACCTCTGTGAAGGGGCCAGACAATGAATATGTTTCTGTCTCTAGTGACTGCTCACCAAAAGGTCATCATGGCATCATAGAATGTTCATACTCAAGTGGATAAGATGACGCTTGCCGTGAAAAGCGTTCATTTCTCCGCTGTTGTTATTGCCCAATGGTCTCATTAACAAAGGGATGAAGGTGATCCATGGGCTTAGTAACATAGAATTTCACTTACTAAGGGGGACTTGGTTACAGGCACTGTTGCAGGGCCAATCTGCCAGCAGCAGAAGGCAGCACTGCATCTATTCCTTGGGGAGATCAGCCAGCAACCTGGTGTCAGGTTTATTATATTGAAATACTTCTATCATGGAATGGGATGTGTTTTGTTTTTACCGGACTAGACATTTACTCTAGATACAAATCTATCTTCCCTGTAGGCAATGCTTTTGCCAAAACACCATCTGTGGACTCACGGAATGCCTTATCCCGCACAGCAATGTCTTGCATCAAATGACTCACTGCATCGCAAATACAGGGCAACCATACGTCTGTTCTAATGGAATTCACTTGTCTTACCACATTCACCATCATTTGGAATCAGCTGACTTGATAGAATGATGGAATGGCCTTTAAAAGACACGATTCAGAAAGCTCAGGAGAGAGCCAGGCCCACCGGAGAGGTGTGTCAGACATCCCAATGTAGCCCCTCCTCTTGCTGGGCCCTCCCTTTACTCCCATGGTAGCTGATTGCTGGGCTCCAGGCTCCCGGCCTCACCCTCTGAAAAATGACTCATGGTTTCAAACTCAGAGACCTCATCACCAAAATGAAAGGATATCTTCGCTGGCAAGCTCCAGTAGATGAAGTTTGTGATGGAGCACCCACAAACAAACTGCCCGTTTACATTTTGGAACTCATGAGACAGCTTTTCTCAGGCCCAAAGGATATTATTTCCTTACTTCAAAAATAATGAAAAATGCGGGAAGCCACATCAACAAAATGTTTTTCATAAATGCTTGTGGAAAATAGATAGCAACCCCAAAGTGAAATGTTCAAGTCAGCAGGCCTCAACAGAGCCATCTCATGCATCCTCTGACGTTGAAGCTGAAGAAAAGCAAACTAGGGTTTCAGAGGAAGATGGTGACCAGGATGAAAAAGCCAGCAAGGAGGATGTGACTAAGCCATTGATTTAACGTCCCCAAAAGCTGCCAGAAGAGGGAGAAGGAGAAAGACAGAGAAACAAGTAGAAAGCGAGGAGACTGGAGTAGTGACAATAAACCAAAAAGCCAAGCTCACAGCCGTGGGGTCAGGCTGACGTATGGTGACCCCACCAGGGCTGACAACAGTAGTGCCGGTGAATCTAAAAGTGAGTCCTAAAAGAGGTCGGCCTTCAGCTATGGAAGTCAAGATGCCAAAAGCACAAGGCAGACTCCAAATGGTAAACCAGCCTTGGCCTTCGGAGAGTGAGGTGGGAAATCAAGGAAAGTAAGAAAAAGGAAAACAACCTAAAAAGCAACTGAAAATGGAGGAAGAGATAAACCAGAAGGAAGATCATCCAAGAAAAGAGCCAGGCACAAAGGGGAAGAAAGAAGTAAAATCCAAATGGAGAAATTTACCCCAAGGGGGGTTGCATCAACTTTTGATTCTGAAGCAGGCGGCAATGATCAAGAAGGTGAAAAGAAAAGACAGACAGCTTCCGGACTGCTCATAGGAGGCGCTTGCTGACAGGGCAGCATGAGAAGGAAGCCACAGAGCACGTTACCCCAATTACTGAAGAGAGAATACAAGTGGAGTTGAGTGTATCTCTTGATCGTGAGACAGACACATTGGACTGAATTCCCCCCTCGTCCCACCTTGACTGAAGACTGTCCCAGACTCTAAATCAGGGACTTCATTATTAATGACATTATGACTGTTATGATCATTTTTAAAATTACAGTAAGGTAGACAGTATATAAGATCAGCCATCATTCCTATTACCGTTACTACCAAGCTTAAAAACAAAGCTTTGTGTATTTGAAAGTTATAGCAAGTTCAGCGGAAGGTGGTGATTGTGCATGTCATGTCATTTATAAATTATAAACCTTCATTGTGCTTTGAAGCTGGGTGTTAAGCTTGGAGTAGCTGCAACACCCCTGAGAACAGGCACTGTGCCCTCACTCTGACCTTCCTTTGTTGTTGATTCTTCAGAATCTTAATTGTGTTTTTCTAATCCTGAGAGATTAAACCGTACCCTTGTTAAGAAAAAAAATAGAAAGAAAAGAAACCGTAACCAAAATTTTAAAATAAAGGCTTTGTTTTGTTTTTAAAAAGACTCAATTCAGTGCCAGCTAGGTGGCAACACTTCAAGGGGCCAGGATTCATGAGTCTAGAAGCCATGAAGTAGAAATGGGATATGCACTACAAATTTTTTGCTTCTTCTCCCTGCAGCCCTATGCTCCTTGGGTCTGGAGGTCTTAGTTAGAAAAAGAGGAATATTCCCACCTGCATGATATTGATTCAATTGTAATGGAAATAATCAAGAAAGACCCCCACCTTCTGTGGACTCTTCAAGCCTCTGGATCAACAAGTAAAGAAGGGAGCTACTGTATTGACTGGTATGATTGATCCTGATTACCAAGGGGGAAATTAGACATAAAGAAAAATATGTTTAGAATACAAAAAATTCCTTGGTGCTTCCAGAAGGCAAAGGATTTACAGAATGGATGGTAGAAGAAAGTTATGTTACATACTAATTATGGCCATGCGATCAAGGAACACTTGATTGTTATGAGTAGTTTATCTATCTATCTATCTATCTATCTATCTATCTATCTATCTATCTATCTATAGGACACTTAACTTAGGACACTTAATTGTTATGAGTATTTTATCTATCTATCTACCTATCTAGATATATATATATATATATATAGTCATATATATAAAGTCATAAGTATGACTTTATAAATGAATTATTATTTTAAAATTATGCATGGTTTAAGATGTGTACACTGAAGACCAGTCAGTGCTATAGCAAAGGTGGTGAAGAAAACAGTACCCAACTATCAGAAAGAATGGTACCTGGGGTCTGAAAGGTTTAGTCTTAAAACAAGCAGCCATCTAAGTGAGGTGTGAACTAAATTCACATGGAAAAAGCATGCCAACCTGTGTGGTCCAAGGATTATAAATAGTAAAGTACAAATTCAAAGGAGGGAACAGTATCAAAGCTTAAATTCAGAACACCTGGTTTACGGAAAGCTATGGATGATAGTGGAAGCCCCAACTCCATTTGCTGGGTCCTCACATGGACTCAGTCTCTGATTAATCCCTCAGTCCATAGTCAAAGGATATGAATAGCCTTGCTATCAGACAGAGAGCATTGTAAAGTTGATTATACAGATATACTTAGGTTTAAATATAAAATTTATTATTTGTTCCCCCTTTTGATCCATTTTAAAGTTGTTTCAGTTTTTAATATATTTTCTGATTTCTTTTTGAGATTTTTCTCTGTTTTGTCTAGTCATTGTTGTTTTGTTTGCTTACTGTTTGTGTTTTGTATGATTTTTTGTATATAAAATCCAGGATAGGTAGATTTATAGAGACAGTAACTGAGGCATGCTGGGTAGGGAAGGTTGGGGGGAAGTGGGGAGCTAAAAATAATGAGTATGAGGAGAATGGTCTGAAATTTATTGTGATAATGATTGCACAACTCCTCTTAATATATTTGAACAATTAGATTGTATGATATGTGAAGTAAATGCTAATAAAACTAATTTTTAGAAAGATGTACAGATTTCAAGTTGACAAGAGGTGGACTATGATAGTTAGGTTTTACATAATCTTGGCTGGGCCAGGATTCCTTGTGTTTGGTAGTTAAGACCTATTAATCCTTCATTATGTGACCTAACAAAATGCAGTCATCTCCATAATGGGTTCTGATGTTAACGGCTAATCAGTCATAAGATTCGGATAGGATACAACACCCTTAATCATATTGGAGCCCTGATATAATCCATTGAAAGGAAGTTTCCTTCAGGGTGTGACCTGCATCAAATACAAGTGGATGCTGTGGGAGAACTTGCTTTCTTTTTGCTTAGTCTGGATCCTGCACCAGGCTCATCATACTCTGGTTTTTTAGACTTGAACCAATAGCCCACATATATACAAACTCTTCCATCAGTTTCAAGGCCTCACCTCCTCCCAGGGCCACAAACCAACATATCCTTCTCAGAAGGCCAGATAGTATATTTGCATAGTAGTCTCTGGTCACTTCATTTGCAAGTCTATTGAACAATCCCAGCAAGATGTAGTGATAGGTTTTGTGTCAATTTAGGTTGGTCAGGATTCTTGATCGTTTGGAAGGCTTCCTCTATGATGTGATCTAACCTGATGTAATCAACTCCATAATGAGATCTGCTGTGAACAGTCAAGGTGTTTTAGAAAGATTACTGTAGAGTGCTACCTCCTTAATCAGGTCATAGCTTGACATGCCATTTGAAGGAAGTTTCATCAGAGGTGTGACTTCAGCAAATTCAGCAGGAAGACTTGTCTCTTCTTGCTGATGTGGGTCCTGCATCTGTTGTACTGACCTCAGCTTGTTGGACTTGCACTAATGGCCATCATATTGCCTGCCAACCCTGGGAGCTATCATAGACTGCCATATTGCCTGCCAACCTTGGAATCATTCACCTCTGCAGTCATGAGTCTTACCTGCTGACTCATCCACAACTGCCTCCACCAGTCTGGGGCCTTTTTGCTTCCTGCTTCATAAATCTCCAACAGATAAACGACTTAGGAAAAGCCTCCAGCTTAACATTTGACCCACAGATTTAAACCAGACTGGACTCACCTGCTTTGACAACTTTGTGAGCTACGTTTTTGATATAAAATTCTTTATATATAAAGTGATATATATACATATATTTTAAAATGATATATAAATATCACCAGGTTTGCTTATCCAGAGAACATAGCCAAATACATCATTGAATGTTTACATAGCACCATGGGTTAATCTCTGAAAGTTGAGCAAAAGAGAATACACTAATATATATATA
>NW_022106189.1:8314426-8319991 GCF_000313985.2 Echinops telfairi | reverse complement strand
TAAGAAAACCTAAAACATTGTTTAAGGATGCATTTATTGGTTTAAAATGATGGAAGTTCTAAAAATTAGAATAGCAATCAACTAAGGAACTGGGACAGGATTTATAATTAGGAAGATGCACATGGAAGGAGGGTGGTGCTTCTAGGTATAGATGATATCCTATTTCTTGATCTGGGTGGTATTTACATGACTGTTAGCTTTATAGTTATTTGTTAAATTGAACATATATATATTTTAGGCATAGTCTGATTATGTGTCATACTTAACAATAAAAATAGCTTAGAAATTTCCTAGGTGTTTCTTTCATGTTCACATCTCTAGGAATTGATAGAATATCAATTCAGATGTTTCAACACATGGATACAACACTGGAAGCACTCACCAATGCCAAGAAATTTGGGAGATAGCTACCTGGCCAGGAAGTCCTAAAAATTCAAGTTGGGTGCAGAAGCGGGCATGGCATGACGACCTCATTGCTGTTATCAGATGGTCTTGAGCGAAAGCAGAGAGTGGCAGAAAGCCATTTACCACTGTCTATTCATCATTCACGGACTGAGGGTTGTAACAAACTATGGAAAGCATTTTAAAAAGGGGAATGACAAAACTATTAAGCTCACGAGGAACCTGTGCATAGCCCAGATGCTTGAACAGAACAACGGGATACTGAGAGGTTTAAAATCAGCAAAGGTGCGTATTTAGGTTGTATCCTTTCACCAAACTTACTAAATCTGTATGCTGAGCAAATAATCTAAGAAGCTAAATGACATGAGGAATGCAACGGCAGGACTGGAGGAAGGTTGATTAACAACCTGCATAAAACAACTGACACAAACTTGATTGCTGAAAGCGAAAAGGACTGGAAGCACGTACTGAAGAAGACCAAAGACTACAGCCTGAGGATTCAGGACACCTCACATGATAGAAAGCAAAACTCCTCACATCCAGACCAATAAATGACATCATGATAAATGGAGAAAATACTGCAGGTGTCAAAAATTACCTTTTACTTGGGTTCACAATCCATGTCCAGAGAAGCAGCAGACAAAGAAAGCACAAAATGCAGGCACTGGGGGAAATGTGCTCCAAAAGACCTGATTAAAGTGTGACAAAGGCAATGTTCTCAACTTGAGCACTGAAGTACACCTGACCTAAGATGGTATTTTCAATGTCATATACATATAAAAGCTGGAAGCCTGGAGAAGAATTGATGACTCTGAATTACGGTGGGGGTGGTGGTGAATACTGAATATGTTATGGACTGCCAGAGAACAAACAAATCGGTTTTGGAAGAAGTACAAGTTTGTCTTAGAAACAAGAATTGCCTTTCTTATTTTGTTTTATATACTTTGGATATATAGGAGCTCTGGTGGCGTCGTGGGTACGTTAAGCTGCAATCTGAAAGGTGAGCAGTTCAAAATGACCAGCTGTGCCAAGGGGGAAAGATGAGGATTTCTATGCTTTAAAGAGTTCTAGTCTTGGGACGTCACAGGGGCAGGGCTACCCTCTCCTACAGTGTCACCACACGTCAACAAGGACTAAATGGCGGGGAGTGACTTTGGATATGTCATCAGGAAGGACCAAGGAGGGTCTTATTCCTTGACACTGTGGCTCCAGGACGGGGCAGGACCAGACAGTGTTTTATTCTGTTGTACATAGGGTTTCTCTGAGTCACAGCTGGCTTGACAGCATCTAACAAAAATACTATCTAGCAAACATTGCCAACTAATTATAATACTTATACAGTATTTTGACAACAACCTTTCCTCCTATCTCATTCTCTACTTTTCTATTGGGTTCAATAATCCATTGCAATGGCCATGGACTCACAAACAATACAATTACGGGGGCTTATGAGGGAATTTAGCAGGTTAAATTCCTGAACCACAAGCCAGGATCAGAAACCACGAAGGACACAGTTTTTGTTCATAGCAGTGCCTCTCCTCAGGCAGCTGCCAAGTCTCTCTCTCATCTTTAGCCTCTCAGCCATGTGGTCCGTTGGCCTCTGTCTCGATGGGCCAGAGAGCCTCCACACTGTGTTGTCTCAGTCTTCCTGTCTCAGTTCTGTTCCTGGGCTCTGTCTCATAGTCCCCTTGCCTTGACCTCTGGCGTGTTTGCTTCTCTCCATGTTCTCTATGCCTCAGCCTCCGGTGCCTCTAGTCTCAGCTACCAACATTTTAGGCAGGGATCAAATATACTTGGCAGGTGACTCTTTTTCCTTGATGGCTCCAGGAATTCTCTCTGTTCCTACTTCTGAAATAGGAAGAGAATGGCAACCAAATGGAAGTATTCCCTCTACCAGTGTTTCATACATCCTGTTTGCTCATCCCACCCAATCATTTGGTGGGAGTCGCAGAGACAAGGGATAAGAGAGCCATATTAAGAAATTTCACTTCATAAAACCTTTCTTAATTTTTCATAATCAAATGAAAGCAACCAGATGACCAAAATTTTCCTGACATTTAGTAGTTGAAATACTGTAATACAGAAAGTAGACAATATTTCTTACTTGGTGTGGAATTATGCTAATGAAAAGCTTGACAAAATGATACTGTTGCGTTAAAGAGCATTTTTACTTTTTTAATTCCTGAAGGCAGCTCATCTTTAGTATCACTGAGAGGAGTAATTCTGGCTCATGTGTTAAAAAATGATTAAACATTTTTCTCTTTTCCTCTCCTAAGAAAGCCTTACAGTTGTATAATAAATAAAACATTGAAATCTTCTAACAGTGAGATCTTTATGTGATTTTGTTTTTCATAGGATTTCACATTACTATATTCATATTTACACACTGTAAGAAAATATCAAAGTCATTCGAGACTTCCATTTTACTTTACTACAAATAAATGTTTTGTACATGAATGTTTCACTTTGTGTGTAAATTCCTTAATGTTTTCTTGGATATAATTCTAAACATATTAGCTTTCTCAAGCTATCAATAAAACATTAGAGTTCTCTAACAGCAAAAAAAAAAAAAGGAGAGACAACAAAATATTGTAAGTATGTAAACCTTGAGATAAATGTTGCATTAAAAAATTCATTTTCTAGGAAACCAAATTTAAATTGATTTTGGTTTTAAAATTAAAACCCAAACCTGGATGAGCCAACAAGATGCAATGAAAGAGGAACCCTCAATCATCTGGGACTGGCAAGTAATCTGGGGACAGACTGGCTATTACTGGGTGGTCTTCCTGAAAAATACTAATTCAAATACAGAACTCCCCAACTGAGAGATATGCAAACTGCTCTCCTCTTTATTTAGGTAACATATGGCCACACAGTAGTCTTAGCCATGATGTGTGCTTTGATACATTCCACAAAAAGCCCACCACAGATGATTATGTCAGTGCATGTGAAAGATAGGTGTCTTAAAAGGAAGGCACAAAATGAGCATTCCCAATTTGAATCTACTCCCAAAACAGCATACCAGAGGAGAAAAGACTTTTTAGGTTTTATCAAAATAACACTATCAGTAAGAATAACCAGGCTGAATAAAGTGCTATATTTTTACATTTTGAGTTACTATGGTTGCTATAATCTCTTCCTTTTATTATATCCTCAACTCAAATGCCAGATTAATCATCCTAGAACTGTTATTCCACTATTAAAAAAAAAAAAACTACACCCACAGGCCTCTTGAATCAAGTACAAACATCTCTTACTTGTATTCAAGAAAGAATTCCCAATAACCCAATGGGGAGGATATTCTTTATGTCTCTACAGGAAACGGGCAGAAGGACCAGATGCCATCCCAGAGTGAAGATTTGTCCTCTCTCCTGACCCTACGGTGGGCGCTCTCCTCCCTTCCTTCAACAAGGAAGCTAGTCCTAGTGACTTCCGGCCATGCATTCACCAGGAAAGAATAAATATTAAGTGTGTAGGATTTATATTTTTCTGAAGGGAACTTGAAAACTGCTGCTTCATGGTATGTACAAAACTGGTTTATGCCACATGAACAGAGAGGTTTGGTGTTGGTACTTTCGTTCTTTGTGTGGTATAGTGCTTCCCAATTCAAAATGAAAAGCTGTTGTGTTTCAAACCATCTAAGCAATGAAAGGATATATTTTAAAAATTGAAAAAAAAGAAAGAATTCGTATAATCAAAGTCTACCATATTCAACTTTATTTCATTACTACCAAATACAACACAATCTCAAATGCAATGCTTACCCCATGCTCTTTGCCTCAAGTAAATGTTCTTCTGTTCTGTTCTTTGTCGCTCCGTTCATGAAACATTCTGATGACATCACACTCACTGATTTCTCCTTCATCCATTAACTCTGCATTAAACAGAACCTACAACTCAAACTCACTGCATGGAGTCGATACCTAGTTACAGTGACCCTAGAGGACAGAGTAGAACTGCCTCTGGGAGTTTCGGATACTGTAAGTCTTTATAGGAGTAGAAAGCCCTGTCTTTCTCCCATGGAGTAGCTGGTGGTTTTGAACTGCTGATCTTGCCGTTAACAGCCCAATGAGTAACCACTATGCCACCAGGGCTCCTAGAAGAGCCCTTAATCCTTATTATTTTTGCCAACCATTTTCTATGATATCAACTTAATATTATTACTGCCCAATATTCCCATGACACTTTATTATATTGTGTAAATGATGCTTAAGTGTAATGTTCTTTTAATTTACTATCTGGGTTTTGTGTGCAATTCCAATTTAACTGTGATTTGTCCTTAAGAACTCAACTTTATGTATCTTTTGCCCCCCCCCCAACTATAACGCAAAGCAAAGGGTTAAACACCTTGATAATTGGTGTTATATATCATTCTAATTTGTAACTGTAAATTATTGTCACTCTTGTGCCTTTACTGGATGGACAGAAGGAAGGATAGAAGACCCTAAGAGCCCTGCAAGATTTTTTTTTTCAGTTGCCTGACATTGTCCTTTAGCTATAACTTCTTCTTTTTAGAACATTTAGCTTTAATTTTTAATTTCTTTCTTTTTTGTATTTTGGAATTTTAAATTACAATATTATAAATTGGATTTTCTAACTTTATACTTATTTTTTAATCATTTTATTAGGGGCTCATACAACTCTTATCACAATCCATACATACATCAACTGTGTAAAGCACATTTGCACATTCATTGCCCTCATCATTCTCAAAACTTTTCCCTCCACTTAAGCCCCTGGCATCAGCTCATTTTTCCCTTCCCTCCCCACCCCCCATCCCTCACGAGCCCTTGAAAATTTATAAATTATTTTGTCATATCTTGCCCTGTCCAACGTCTCCCTTCACCCACTTTTCTGTTGTCCATCCCCCAGGAAGGAGGTCACATGTAGATCCTTGTAACGAGTTCCCCCTTTCCAACCCAATCTCCCTCTACACTCCCAGTATCGCTACTCACACCACTGGTCCTGTAGGGATCATCCACCCTGAATTCCCTGTGTTTCCAGTTCCTATCTGAACTAGTGTACATCCTCTGGTCTAGCCAGACTTTCAAGGTAGAAGTCGGATCATGATAGTGGGGGGCAGTGGGGGAAGAAGCATTTAGGAACTAGAGGAAAGTTGTATTTTTCATCGTTGCTACATCGCACCCACTGGCTCGTCTCCTC
>NW_022106189.1:8311068-8312229 GCF_000313985.2 Echinops telfairi | reverse complement strand
CCACATGTGATTATCGGTCAGGCTGGCACAATTAACTAACTCAGGGCCTTAATCACAATTGCTTCTTCAGCACCTATCATTGTTTCTACACATTGAAAACATCCAGTGAGTATGTGATAAGTGAATGCAGCCTGCTTGCCCTCCAGCAGCTTACAATTTAATGGAGTGGGGCTTTGGCAGATACAGATAAACAATAAATGAACAAAGACATTCAGAGATTAATTACAAATTAATTAATTAATTAAAGGAAACCAAAGCTCACAAAGCGACCATATAGGCCAGAGTAGGACTGCCTTCATAGTCTCAAAGGCAGGAATCTTTGGGGAAGTAGACGGCTACATCTTCCCTCCGCAGAGTGACTGGTGGGCTTGGTTTGAACCATTCATGAGAAGATGAGACAGGGAAATGATTATCATATACTAAGCAGTAGTTTGCAAACCGTAAGGTTTTTCATGAATGGAGTTAAAAGATCCATCAGCCTCATTTAGTGCGTGGGAGGGCGGCATCTGGGGGCAGACTCCCTGGGTTCACAGCCCTGTCTATTACGCACTCAACATTGCCAGCCTCGGTGCCCACTCCTCTAATAGATCCTTCTTCCTGAGTTGGGTCTGAAGCTTCAAGAGTTATGTCGTGGCACTGTGTGTGGCCCCCTGGAGAATGGTCCTCCAATGTTAGTAATCATGATGGTGGCCAGGTTCATTCAGGGGGCTTCAAAGGGCAGGTGAGCCTCTCCGGCTCTCGCTGGTTCCATGCCCACGCCACGTTTGTTTTCTCGCTAGTGAAGCAGTGCTGCGTGGGGGGCCAGGCTTTGACCTTGCTTGAGGACCTAGGAGCCTAAGGGGTCAGTGCCTTTCTTTTGGCAATGGCTGCTGAGGCTGGCGAGCAGCTCTGGGACCCCCGCCCTCAGGCCAGGCTGAAAGGGCCTGACCTGTGGATCTCAGACACCCTGCGACAGCCAGCGCTGGGCTGGGCGCTGCCCTGGCTCTGGTCCTTCTGGGTGGAGGTTCGCTGCGGGGGTCTGCACGCCAGCGGGGAGACCTGGCACTCCTTGCCCCGCCCCCAGGCTAACCGTCGCTGACACTCTTCCAGGGTGCCAGGCCTCGGGAGGACGCGAGGCGAGTGGCGGGGAGGGATGCGCTGGGTGCGCGGGGTGCGAGGGGC
>NW_022106189.1:8290822-8310322 GCF_000313985.2 Echinops telfairi | reverse complement strand
ATCGCGAAGCGGCGGCCGGGAGGCCCTGGGTGGCCCGGCGACCTGCCCTGGCGCTGGTTCTGAGACTCCCGCACGTCGCCTAGCAAAGTTGTGGCATGTCTATAGGTGGAGCCGAGGCCGGCCTTCGGGGAATTTCAGTAACGTAAACCAGACACCCCTCGGCCCAGACGTGGCGGAGCTGGGGTCCCGAAGCCCCGGGCCGCGGGGTCGGCCTGCGGGCGTGCGGGTTCCACCTGCTGCGGCAGCCGGGGCTGCGGCGCCACTGCGGGTCCGGGCGGCGGGACCGGCCCGGAAGGCGACTGCTCCGGGCCGTGCCCAGGCTCTGCCTGGCATGACACTTCTCCCGCGCGCTTCCCGGGCTCTCCGGCCGCCGCTGGGGGCTGGTTTTCTACATCGTGCGTCGTGCCTGCAGTGAAAAGCAATCGGTTTGTCACGTGCAGAAAGCTCTAAAACATCGTATAGCTGCTTTGCATTGCCCAGGTGGTGCTATTTTCGATGTAAAAAATATATTTATGTATACATAATCATTAATATTGAGATACAAAGTTGCTTGTGAAACTCGGAATGCATAAATTCTTATTTGTAGTAAGGGGCACTACTTAATAATGGGCTGCTTCTCTTCTCCGTACTGATTTGAATTGAGAAGTTGAATATCTGTCATTTGTTTTGAAAGAAAACACTTTTATAAATAGGGTGGGGGGCGCTTAAAACATTGTATTGGACAGTGTTATATTGAGGTTATTCTACACAGACAAGTTTGGGTTTACCATTTTCCCTCCCAAATGCTTTATTGGACAATTCAGTATAATTTTTGCATTAAATTTCAATGGGATAAAGGTAAGCTCTAAACATTTTGATCATCGAGGTTTAGCAAATATAAAATGATTCAGTTACCAATTGTATTCATCTATCGAAGGAAAGATGACGCTTTCTACTCCCGTAAAGAGTTGAAAGCCTCTACACCCCCCAGAGGCAGTAGTTCTGCCCTGTCATATAGGGTCACTGTGAGTTGGACTTTAATCAATGGCATTGAGTTTCTTTTTTTTTTTACACTCAAATGCCTAGAGTGTGTGCGTAAGTAACCTAGGCTTTCCTAGCTGGTGAATAATTTCACAATTTAAAGTGATTCCTTAGTTATATTTAAAAAACCAAACAAAAACCCCAACTCTGAAGCTAAGACAAGGAATTGTATATCTATAACTCCTAATTTATGTAGTCAATTCCTTAGTAGTTAATCTCTTGTCTTACTCCTTAATAATAAACCGTATGCATAGTAAGATTTCTGTTTGTGCTGCTGCTGACTTCTTTCTTGGTTCTGAGTGCTGCACTCATTATGATTATTATAATAAAAGCCCATCTGAGAGATTTCTCTGGTAGATCTGTCTGTTATTCAGCTTTACCTGGGGCACTTAAGGAAACAGCTGGGTAGGACCGGGCTCCCCAGCTACTCTGGAATGGTGAATGGATTCCCAGCGTCTCTGCTCTGCTTTTCTTGTTGATGCACACTGCCCTCTTTGGCCAGCACGGGATAGCGTTTAGTTGCTGCACCTTGCAAGAAAGGATTCTGTGGTGATGGTAGTGAAAACAAATTAGTATCTGGCTTGTCTTTTTTAAATGCTATCCAACTTACACTATTTTTCACATGCTCCCGTGTTTTTAAAGCTAGATTTTTCAATGTACCATACGGGCTTACTGAAGAGAAAGCTTTTTAAAGACATTTAAAGTTCTGTATGCTTGAAAATGGTCTGCAAGGATTCAAGAAATTGCTAACATAGATTCTGAGAAGAAAATATAGGGGACTGACAGACAAAACAGAAGGCATATCTTTCACTACATACTCATTGGTATCAGTTGATTTTTCTTTTGTTTTTTAAACAAACTTTTAAAAAACCAAATATATATTGCCTGTTATGAAGAATCCTGTTTTTAATTTTTAAACTTTCCCTTTGAAAAGATCATACCCTGCTGGTGCTAGTCATTGTGTGCACTAAGGCATAAAAATACATCTTAAATTTCCTGCAAAGAGAATTACTTTAGCATTGACGAGATTCTAATGTGAAGCAGATATTTAACATTTGTGTGATTGTAAATATGACCTACCAAAAGCCTTATTTGAATTATTATATCAGTTTCTACTAAAATCGGGCATAATGAGTGTTTGAAATTTCAAGTAGAAGGTGATTGTAGCTCTTTAAGATGCCTTTAGTGCTTTTTGATTCACTTTTAGCAGTGAGGACAAAAGGATGACTTTACAAAATGTTTTAAACCTTTCATACATTTTTGAAGTAGAATAATTTCACTTTTCACTTTTTATGATTGCTTGGGTCTTAAACTTGACTTGCTTTCTGTCAAAGTGCAGTAGCCATCAGTCATACGAAATATTACATTAGGATCAAAACCTGTTTTGTTGTTCTTAGTGAATCTGCAGCTGCTTTAGGAGAATCTTATTAAACTCAGCTATGCTTAAAATTTTTATAAACTGGTTAAACTTATAATGTGCCAGCATAAGTATCCCTTGATACACTATGCTAAAATTTTAACTGTTAACTACTCCTATCCTTCATTCTTAAACCTCACTCAAGAATATTAACTGTAACTACACCCTCTCGTCATTTTGCCAATCTGCTTAGATTCCCAAGACACTAGCTTGTTAATACAGAAACCAGCTTTATTTGAAAAAGTGTAATGCAGAAATGGAGGATGACCACATGAGATCACAAAATGGAAACTGACTACATCATTACATAACTGCGAAATGGCATCACTTACATGCATGCTAAATTACAATATCACATAACTGCCAAATCACTGAGAATCAAGATCCAGCCAAATTGTCACACTCTCAACCATCACAGCTAGCATTACGTTGGCCTTGCACCTTAGTATTTATTAGCTGTACATCATTAATGCAAAAAATAGGCAAATACCGGATTTTGTTACTGCTGTCCTAAATGAGAAATGTTGGATAGCAAGATAGTTAAAAAGTGAGCAGAAGGTATACTGTACACAGAAGTATGATACTGAGAAATATGGTATCAAAGTAGTTCCTTTAATAGTAAATGGATTAAACACAACCTTCTTAAAAAATTAACTTTTGAGAGAACCTGTATTAAGCCTGATAATTGAAAAGAAAATTAAATTGTAGTAAGTCCACAAAGAAATAGAATTCAAATTTATTTTTTGAAACCAAGCTCAACTGTTAAGAAAATTGTGATTTTATACTATATACATATACATTCCAAAGCAAAATTCAAATCAAAACCACTTTCACCCCTTTTTGGACTCAGAGCTGAAATAAAATTTCTGTAAGTTTTAAAAAATAAAAATTCAAAGTCAGTTCTTGAGTTACTCCTTGTTTAGCATGACCTATTACTTTTGTGTTGATGCTCCTAAGAAATGTATTACTTACTTGATGAAAAACATGGCCCTAAGGCACTTTGAAATCGCCCATATGGTCTTTGAGTTGGAAAAGAGGGAAATCCTACATGGTGACGCAACCTAGTGGTTTCCAAATTAACAGCAGAACCTGGAACTCTTTCTTCACAATATAAACAACAGTAGAGTTCAGAGAAATACAACTTTCCTCTGGTTCCTAAATGTCCCCCCCCCCCCCACCATGACTCGAATTCGATCTTGCAAGACTGGCTAGACCAGAGGAGGTGCACTGGTACAGATAGGAGCTGAAAATACAGGGAATCCAGGACGGATGAGCCCTATAGGACCAGTGGTGTGAGTGGCAAAACAGGGAGGGTAAAGGGAGAGTGGGTAGGAAAGAGGGAACCAATTACATGGAACTGCTGTGTGTGACCTCCTCCCTGGGGGACAGACAACCGAAAAGTGGGTGAAGGGAGATGTCGGACAGGGCAAGATATGACAAAATACCCATTTATAAACTATCAAGGGCTCATGCAGGAGGGGGGAGCGAGGAGGGAGGGGAAAATGAGGACCTAATATCGGGGATTTAAGTGGAGAGAAAATGTTTTGAGAAACGATGTACAAATGCACTTTACACAATTGATGTGTGTATGGATTGGGATAACAGTTGTATGAGCCCCTAATAAAATGTTAAAAAAAACAAACAAACAACAGTAGAGAAGAGCAAAGCTGCTCTATTGGGTGGGAGCCACGCCCTCTCAATCACTTTAAACAGGATGGCCCTCAAGAACTGATACTTTTCAACGTCACTTAAAAAATTAGAGTATGATGGTCTGAAAGTTCAGTTCTTCCTAATCAAAATTATTTTAAGTCATATTGACCTAAACGTGCCTAGAAATTACAGCACTAGTGGTGAGGAGAAGGCATCAGATTCTTTTTTTTTTTCTTCAGATTTTTTACAATTGGGATTTAATATATATGTCATTCCATAGTTCAAGCACATCAAGCAGAATTGTATCATTGCTATCTCAATCAGTCTCCAAACAGTCTTCTTTTTTTTAATCGTTTTATTAGGGGCTCATACAACTCTTATCACAATCCATACATACATCAATTATGTAACGCATATTCAAACATTCTTTTTCTACATGAACTCCTTGACATCATCTCCCCTTCACCCCACCACCACCACTGTATCCCCTCCCCCTGAAACCTTTATTCTACTGATGTCCCTGTAGGTTCGTCAGTCCAGCGTTTTATATACCGATAAATAGAAAAACATAACACAACTTCAGGAGGGTGACCTCCAATGACATGACACCTCTGAGATACACCCTAATATGAACCAACAAAAACCAAGCCAAACCGAAAAATACATAAAGTTTTGGAAACCAGATCAGGTCCAACATGCATCTTAAGGGGGGATGTACTGACAACGTTTTAACCGTTTAAGTCGGATTTATGCCTTTGATCTTCTATACTCACCTGTCCAAAGTACTCTGTTTAGTAAACACTTTCTTCTCATCTCTCAATTGTAAATAAAGGGAGTTCTTAGAGACTTATTTCCTGTATAGTTCTACAAATGACTCTTGGGCTCCCACTGTCAACCTTAGCCTTCTGCACACCTTATTCTCACAATTTAGGCTCTGATACTAGCCGCTCTTTCAGCTTTAGAATGCAAGGGGATTTGGGGGTACTACTACCACCACCACCAGCCCCCACCCCCGCCCAGGAGAACATTGAACAACTCACCCTGATTAGTGTGCTCAGTGGCATTGCCTGGGAACATTCTTTCTGGTCACAGTGAATTTTTTCATAAAACCAGTTTCTCTTGAACCTTGTTTTTTGTGGTGGCTGATTTAAAAGAACAGTGTGTGGCTCTGAAGGTTTTTTTTCCTGCTTGGGAATAATGCCGCAGAAACTTGTGATGTTGAACACAGCTTACAAGGACAGCACTATGGGAAAAACTCAAGTGTATGAGTGGTTTCCTCATTTCAAAAAGGTGAAATGTCGATGATAAACCTCGTTCTGGACATCTGTCAACTTCCTGAACGGACAAAAATTTCCACTCTTATGCATTTGGAGATCGTTCCACCAGGTCAGACTGTTAATCATGCTTTCTATTTAGAGGTTCTGAAAAGATTGCTTAACTGTGTGTGTCAAAAAAGACCTGATTTATGGCAGGCAGAGGACTGGTTTTGCCACCATGACAATGCACATGCTCACGCAGCCATCTCTACCATTTTTTGGCAAAAAACAGCGTGCCTCTCTCCCATGCACCCTACCCACTCGACCTCGCGTTGTGGACTTCTTTTTGTTTCCTCGAATGAAGAGGGACATGAGAGGACAGCAATTTGATGACTTAGAAGAGGTGAAGAAAATAGCGAGGAAGGTGCTGTCAAGCCATCCAAACAGATGTTTGAAAATGTTTCCAAGAATGAATCACAGTTATGACTAATGTATTAAGTGTAATAGAGAGTACTTTGAAGGTGATAAGGTTGTTTTGTAAAATAATTCAAATACATAACTTGGAAAAAAAATTCTGGCATCTGGTTTACTATCCTTTGGTGACTGATGATGGTGTGCTTCTTTCCTTGTAGTTGTAAGTTGACATCTTAGATGGCTGCTTGTTTGGAAACAAACCTTTTAAGACCCCAGACACTATTTTGTTTGCTAGCTGGGCACCATCTAAATTCTTCACCACATTTTGCTACAGCAGCCATGTCTTCTGTGTTGTCTAACTGAGGGCAAGTATCAAGCAGGGCCATGATGTAACAACTAATTGTTCTTAAGTTGGAGTAGGATTTAGTGTGAGCCCCAAACCCATTTCTGGATCTATGTTTTTTGGGGTTTTTTTCTTTTAATTTGTTAATACTTAAGAGTTAATATGTGTTAGACTCTGTAGTAGGTCGTATTAAAAGTTGATGGAAGTTGCTGTGGTTATTGGAGGACTTGTGTATAATTAAAGAAGAGCATACACACTGCCATCCCAGGAGCACTGTGGTTAACAAGGAGGCTGTTAAGTTGTACAGGAAAGAGAAAGCACTTCTGCTACTGAGTTACATCCTTACAAAAATGAGTGGTAGTGTGGTCCAAAAATTAACCAATATCCAGCATCTTTCTTATCTCTAATAAGTAAGGTTGTATTTGATTAGCATTAAAAAAGTCTTTTGGAATACAGTTGATCAAAAACAGGTAGTGTGTAGACTGAAATTGAAATCCATTCTGCTTTCATGATTGAATATAGTCATGAGGTCAGTTAGTTGTTACATTATGATTTCTCTTGATAGACTGTGGGTCGCTGGTTCAACAGGTGCAATTGTACGGTTATATATATGTATATATAGATTATAGTAAAGTCATAGAGCGCATGAGAGATAGAGGAGAGATGGAAATAATGGAGTCAGACACATTTCATGGTAGCATGCTCACCTCAGCCCCGCTTGGTGGTCCACATGGAGATGGGAGACCCGAGGGCAGGAGAGAAGGGGAGGGGAAAGAAGACAAGGGGAGAGGGAACAGGGAAGCGAGGGATCCGGAACCAGGAGAGAGCACCAGGATGAGGGAGGCAAGGGAGGGTGGAAGGGAATGGGGGAGAGGAGAAGCTAGGGAGAGAGCAGCGAGCTTCTTTATTGCTAACCAAAGCTTATATCTCTTTGGGGGGCATGCAAGCCCCTAATTACAGGTGAAGACATAAGTCACAGGAAGGGGTTGCACTACAGGTTATACAGTGATGAAAGGGGGACCATCCAGGTGTATCCATGCAACAGGAAGGGGGAGGTATTAGGGGTATATAAGTGACAAGATTGGGCAGATCTTAGATTCAGGATGGCAGCTTAACTGAGCAGGTTTGACCTGTTCTCTGGCTCTCTACAGAAACCATTATCAGTAGGATGTAAACCCCCCTACAGGGACCAGACTGATGGCTGCAAGCCTTTAGAGAGAAGTAGCCCATTGTCCTTAACAGGAGGGAGTGAGCCTCTTGTGGTGGGACCAGACAGTAGTGTGGCAACTGACTGCCTTCAGGGAGGATGTCTCTAAGCATCTGACCTCTCACCATGTGCTGGCAAATAGCCTCTAATGTTTGGCATATCTTTGAGGGAGACAAAGCTGGGGAAAAGTCTCTTTATAATCCCACAATAGATTTAACCAACCTCATGTTTACTATATGCTTAAAAAAGAAAGCCCCAAAAGAGGCAGATTTTAAGTATCAACAAAGGTAAACCGGCACAGCTAGAAGAAAATGAAAGTAGAGACTGACACAGGAAGAAGAAAATTCTGTTTCTTTAGTGCCCTCTGATAGCGCTTCAAGCTCAACTTTTCCTGAACCAATGAACGTATCAACGTATGTTTGCTGCTCATCCATAAAGACCAACAGTGGGGACCGTCCTGCAGGCTGGACCACAGAAGGCCTGCAAAATCATCAACACTAGCTCACATCCCAGGCCTTAACAAAAGATATGGAGTTCCAGCCATCATGTTATCCGCGAGTTAGTTAAAATTTTGACAGCTATACCCCTTGAATAATGATATAAATACTCAAATCTCCCTTGGCAGAAAAAAAGATTTTTGACCCCTGATGTAGCCCCAAACTTGCCCTTACCACTACCAAAGGAGAAAGAAAAAAAAAAGCAGTCCCTTTTTTGGTTTATTTCTGTGTAGCCAACCAATCTCCACTGAATTGCTTCTAACTCGTGGCTGCCACACATGTCAGGGTACTATGCTCAAAGTCACCAGGCATTCCTTGTCTGCTCGTGTAGAAATTGACAGAATAGAATGGCCAAAAGTCGAAGTCAACTCAATGGCAGTGAGTTTAATTGGGGGGTGGGGGGGATCTGGTGATTGCTATCCTAGTGTTGCATCTCTAGGAACCTAGAAGTAGAATTGCTGGGTGGAATTTGCCTATTTTTCTTTGATGCACATCACCAAAATTTCTCTCCAAATGAATGTACAAATTTGCAATCCAGTGACATATATGTCAGTTTCCTATATCCTGGCCAACTTTAAAATCTGTATTTTTTAATAGTAGTAGGGCTGAAAGCTTTTGTTTTGGGGGCATGGTCCACTTGTCTAAAGTTATATTCTTATTTTTCAGTTATATGTGTTTTTTTATGAGCCTGTTTTAAGTAAGTGATGAAGGTGTTCACCCAAAAGCAGCTACATAATTAAATTTTTCTCCTATATTTTACTTTTAATTATTTTTAATCAATATTCAGTTTTATGTTTAACTTGAAGTGCGGATCAATTTCTCTCCCAAATAATTGAGTTATCCCAAAACCCTTGGTTAAATCCACTCCATCATCAAGGGTGTTAAATATGGCACACAAACATTTGGATATATGTGGGTCTGTTAGTGAGCTTTTGCTTTTCTCCCAGATGAATAAGCTCCTTGAGAAAAGGAGCATGTTTTTTTTGGCTCCGTGCTATTAATCCCTAGGGCTGACTCTGGCTGACATGTTCACACAGTAGGTGCCCGATGTGTTCGTCGGTTTATTCCTCTGTCATTACTGCATTTTAAAATTACTGTAGCTTTACAAGTATATATTTTATCTTTATGTGTATTTTTAAAGAATCTTACTAAGGTTTTGATGAAAGTGTCATTAAATCATACATTCAATGTATGATTTGTTGGTAAGAATTGTTACCTTTATAGTATTAAAATTTACTATCCAGAAATGTGTTACCATTTTATTTATTTTTTATTTTTTTAGTCTGTATTTCTCTTAATAAATGTAATAATTTTTTCAAGAATTCTCTGGGCATTTCTAGGTTGAGCTCTGGTTGTGTAGAGGATTTTGTGCTGGGCTGCTAACCACAAGATCAGCAGTTTAAAACCACCATCTGTGCTACTGGAGAAAATGAGACTTTCTACCCCCATGAAGAGTTATGGTCTCAGAAACCCATAGGGGCAGTTCTACTTTTCCCCCTATAGGGTTATTTGAGTTCACTTCGACTTGATGGCTGTGAATTGAGTCTATAAATATTTTCCATCTTTTCTAATATCCGTTGCATTAGTCAGAGTGGCCACTACTGTGAGTGAAAAGAGTAGTAGAAAGAATAAACTTGACCGTGATCTTCACAATGCAAAGAAAGATCCCTGGAAGACTTGGCAACAACATTTTTTTCTTACAGCTATAAATTCACAGTGAGTCAGCTTAAAAGGAGTTGAATAATGGGAATGGCTCTGAGGATTTGTATAGCACTTGAATAGCACCTGTCTTTTCATGTTAGCCTTCATTTTACAGCAGGTCATGTACAACAAGTCTCCAGAGAAGGACATCATGCTTGGTAAAATGGAGGGACAGAGAAAAAGAGGAAGGCACGTGATGAGATGGATTGACACAGTGGCTGCAGCAATGGGCTCAGGCACAGGGACTATTTTGAGGCTGGTGCAGGACTGGGTAGTGTTTCGTTCTGTTGTACATTTGTTGCCACGAATTGGAACTGACTTGGTGGCACCTACCAGCAATAACAAGAACTAGAAGACTAAATTCCAGAACCAGAAGGAAAAGCATACATGGGCAGTTATATAAACTATACCATAAAGTTATCGAGTTTAGAACCTTTGTTTTGGTATGGATTTCTGTCTTAAAAGAATTAGTGCTGCCTTAGCTGCATAGTCCCAGGGGACATGTATGTCAAATGGCATAACATAAGCTCACAGACATTTTACATCCCACTTTGGTGAGTAGCTGCTGGAATCTTTAAAGCTCATGGGTGGTGGTCTCAGGTGAATTATTGGTCTTTCACTCTCTGGAGGAAAGGCCAGTGGTGGAAACTGAAGATAGATGGAAGCAATCCAATGGACTAATTGACCAGGTCTTAGGGTCATGGACTCTTAAGACTTGAATGACAAAAAAAAAAAAATGTATAAATTATCAAGGGTTCATGAGGTCGAGAGGGTAAAGGTGGGAGGTGGGGTGAGCTGATATCAAGGGCTCAAGTAGAATGAAAATGTTTTGAAAATGATGATGGCAACATGTACAAATGTGCTTGATACAATGGATGGATGGATGGATGGATGGATGGATGGATGGATGGATGGATGGATGGATGGATGGATGGATGGATGGTGAGAAGAACTGTAAGAGCCCCCAATAAAATGATTTTTTTAAAAAGATGAGTGCTCAGATGATGTCTGACTTCTCTGAAAAGGAGGGATCGCATTAGAAGGCCCCTGGATAAAGTAGAAAAATATGGAACAAAATTAAGAATTACAAAAATGACTAGACTTATAACTGAAGAGGTTGGTTGACCCTCAGTCATTCTAGATCTGGGAATAAACTCACTGTCGATTTTCAGCCATGCAATAGACAGTTCTACATAGGGAACCATAAAACAAGTGAGGTATACACACTTTAGAATAATTAACCATTTGAGGTGAAAAAGACAAAGTTTAGAAGGGTTAGAAAAGAAGAAAGAATAGAAACATGAAACATTGGGAGGAAGTGGGATAAGTTAGGCTTCATTGTGGTGGTTATAATGAAGGAGAGGAAACAAACTGAATTATTGAATGGAAAATTGATCTACCCTGTAACCCGCACCCAGCGCACTATAAAAATATATTGGAAAAATTAATATTTAAAACAAGAATTAGTGCCTTATTTTGAATTTAAAGTATATGGTATCTTTGGATTTGGGAAATTCTTATTTTAGTAAAAGGGAACAGTGGCACATAGATTGGTACTAAGGACAGAACAAAGCACAGGACTGTTCTATGTATAAAATAATTCCATCGTTGGGCAGAAATTGAGTTTTGCTTTAATAACTCAGTCTGATTGTAATGCAACCTGTTGATAGAGTTGAAATTTAAAAAATTTTAAATTCGGGGAAGTTATGTTCATCATGATACTGAATTAAGAATGATTAATAATCAGAATAAACATCACAAAATTGTATCATTAGGAATTTCTATTTAAATTGCTCTGCAGATTTACCCTGTTCTTTGTATGTCATTTTTATATTCAATGGCACAGTTAATTTGTTTGTGAATTATTAATTATTGGGGAAAACAAAGTACTTATAACACAACCCTCTAAGTAGAAAAGAATATTTTGGCCTTGGAACTTTTATTTTTTTAAAATCATTTTATTGGGGGCTCTTATCACTCTTATCACAATCCATGCATACATTGTGTCAAGCACATTTGTACATTTGTTGCCATCAGCATTCTCAAAACATTTTCTTTCTACCGTGAGCCCTTGATATCAGCTCCCCCACCCTCCCTCCCTCAGAACCCTAGGTAATTTATAAATTGTTATTTTTTCATGTCTTACACTGTCCGATTTCTCTCTTCACCCACTTTTCTGTTGTCCATCTCCAGGGAGGGGATTATATGTAGATCATTGTGATTGGTTCCCCTTCTGTTTGGTAACCTTCTGTTACCCTCCTGGTAGCTCTACTTTCATTATTGGTCTTGAGGGGTTTACCTGTCCTGGATTCCCGGTGTTTCCAGGAGCTTTATTTTTTAAACAAAATCCACATCACTTGTGTATTATGCCAGTTTCATGAACAGATATTATGCACAAATTGGTTATTATAGACCCTGCATAGTTCATCTTGTTGGCATCATTTTACTGCTGCTCTCTTGATTCCAGTTTGTAGATTTCTTACTTGCCTAGTTTGCCTGGCTTTGTACTTTCTTGCTTATGTGCTAGGAATTATGAATGTGAAAACTCGCAAGTAGTTATGCATGTATTTCAAGAGGAAAGATATAATGAACATAAAAACTTAACTAGTTTTGTATCATATGAATAATGTTCATGGGAATGACAGTCCTTGGAAGTAGTGTCCTCTAATAAGATAAATTGATTCAAATGGATGTATTACCTGCTGAATTGTGAAATACCTAATATTACCATGAGTTTTCTTTATGATCATAAATCATTTGTTTAAAAAATTGCTCCAATACTCAATTCTAGTAACTGAGAGCCAGGGTAAAGATGTGAAGAGTCTGGAAGATAAATTGTTCCTCTAGAACATGAGATCTTCAGTACCCACAGCAGCAACAAAATACAGAGCAAATTAGAGCTTTTGAGAAAAGACAGATGTTGAAAGATAAAGGTCAGCACAGATACAAGAAAGTAAAAATGAGGAAATCAAAAAGATTTTAAAATGTAAGCAACTGAATTGCAAGAATTATATCTTCTTATATTGGGTGACTGTATAGTTTAGATACCATATGTGTAAGGCTGAGTTTTCTAGAGAAAAATAACCAGTGACACTCGTGTGTGTGTGTGTGTGTGTGTGTGTGTGTGTGTGTGTGTGTGTGTTTATGTATGTGTGCACGCGTGTGTGTATTTATGAAAGAACTTTATATCAAGAAAGCACCCCAGCCCAGTCCAGCTTAAGTCCATGGGTCTGATGCTAGCCAGAACCCCCTTCAAAGTCATGGAACTGAGGTCTGCTAAAGGAAGAAGATAAGGGGGAGCTGGGAGATTACAGACCAGTGCGTGCAGTTCTGTTGATCGGAGGTCCACGGAACGTGGCACCTCCCAGGAATGGCCTGCCAACCAGTGGGCTCTGAAGCCAGAAGCACAACCCAAGCAAGCAGGAAGGCAGAGAAGTGAGCGCGACATCCCCCAGTGTCTCTCTTACAGTATAAAAGGCCACACCTCCAAGGAGGCATCCTCCGGCTGTTACTTGATCGATTAGAGTACCCCTTACCTTCACGTGGAATTTTCATAGGACCTAGCCATCACACCATGCAACTTATAGAATCAGAAGTCTGAATTAGAATTAGAGAAGTCTGAAACACAGACTTCTGATAACATATCACTTTAGTTTAAAAAAAAAAAACCTGCATTGACTTCTCAAAAGTCCATACTTTTTACATGGGGCTCTACACCTTTAACCATCAGATCTTATCCTACCTTTTATAAATACATTCCACCATTCCTTGCTGCATGCTAAACAATACTGTGCCGCTCAGCCCCCACCTACCAAAGTTTAGTGCTTATCCTTCTTGTTTTTGTCTAAGTTGATTCTTTCCTCCTCCTTCAGGAGAAGTCCTATAAGGCTGACCCAGAATGTACTAAAGCTGCCCCCATCCTTTTCCTCTTCCTTTCCTACGTAATGAATGGTTTCCTTCTCTGTGCTTTCATCGTGCCTTCTGTATACTTCCCGTTGAACTCCTTGTTACCTTGTGTGGTAGATATGTTAAATGTAGTAGTTTGCCCTAAAATCTATTGTTTACCAGAAGACTTAGCACATAAAAATATTGTGCTCATCTCTTCATAGTAATCTTAGGATGTAAGTGGTCTTAGTACATCATTCTGTATTTACAAATAAACAGAACCAAGTAGGCCATGTAAACTTCACAGAACTGAAACTCAGCCTTAGATTCAGCCACCTCCTAAAGTCTGTGCTTTAGCCATTGAACTATATTTCATAATACTTCTGGTTAAGTCACTGTTTAGAATTTACATTTAAAAAAAAATTTACATTAATTAGACTGTGCCTGCTATCTAGTAGCTATTCTAGGTTGTTGTGGAATTTTGGGGGAGACAGCTAGTGTGGTTACACTGAAAGTTGCCGTGTACTCTTCATAAAATGTTTAAAGGTCTCTAATAAGCACATACAAAACAATTCAATATGTTGATTGGATTTCTGAAATGTTCATTAATAACAGCTTGAGGGAAAAGTTTCAGTGTATAAATATGACTAGTTTTTGTAACAGAGCACAACATAATACTACATTTTAAAATTATTTCTAGGAGACTTTTTGGCCCTTCTGCCTTTATGAACATTCTCACAAGGCAGATACTCTAGTTGAACTTTCATTTGCATAATACAATACTAACCATAATCTATGTAACCTCTTTTAAGATGGAGTTCAGTAAATATTGTACAAAGTTTGTTGCCCCAAAAAGAAAAAAGTTAAAAAATCTTATCAAACATTGAAAGATGCTTGAAATGTCATATATCATTAGTACTTGCATAAATTACTATACCCACAATCAGTATGTCCTTTGTATAAAGTTGTCCTACCTGACAGAAAGCAAGTCATAAGATTTATCATTACAAAATCATGAGAATGGGCAGTGTGGCTGCTGCTGGCACCAGGCTAGTTTGGTGGGCCGTGCACTTCAAGGTCGTTATTGGCCACCGCAGGGTTGTTACAGCAGCCCTGGTGGCCTCGGACCAGAGTGCGTGTCACCCAGGTTCGCCAGACGCGAGGCCGGTGAGCAGCCACCGTGCCCATCTTCACCCCTAGCAACCAGATCCTCCCGACCAAGGTGGCCGTGGCGTGCATGAAGAAACGCTTAGAAATCGCATGCTAGAAAAACAAGATCTTTGGAGAAAGACCTGGACGGAGTTCTGCAGATCCACTCGGTGTTTGTAAATGTCCCGAAAGATCAGGGGGCCAAGAAGGAAAATCCCACCAGTGCCTTTGGGACCGACCACCAGACAGAGCTCTGTAAGATTTTTATGAAAGGTGAGGTGTGCCTGACAAAGAGAGGCACACACAGCTGGAGCAGGTGTTTCAGGCCTTTGAGATGATCGATGATCATAGCCGACAAAGGTGTGAGCCCTGTCATCCTTATCCAGGGGGCCATGAAGGACATCCACTATTCCTTCAAAGTCAACAAGAGTACAAAGCAGCAGGCGCTGGCCGTGATCAAGCTGTTGAAGGAGACCAGGAAGATCAAGTGTGCGCGCATGTGCCTGCACTTCTTCCTGTAGGTGAGGGGAAGAAGCTGAAAGAGAAGCTCAAGCCCTGGCTCAAGGTCATAGGGAGTGAAGACGATGGTCAGCAGTTAGAAATGGTGTGTCTGATTGGAAACAGATGCGCTAATCAAAAAGGAGACGAAGGGCAAAGGGGCTCTGGAAGAGCTTAGCCTGAAAGATGTGGGGGAAGGAGACAAGGAGCTGGAGTGAGGGACGCCTGCTGCCACCTCTAAAACACAACGTGTTTTCTTTTCCGACGTGATAACTTGTATTTCTGCAAAATCCTCGCTCAAATGATTTGATGAGCTCCATTTGTGTGTCAAAGCATGCACCCAAGAAGACTCCCCCCTCCAGAAGTATATGAATGTGAGGGTAATTCTGTTGTGATTAGAGGTGGGGCCAAGGTGAAAACCCGGAGTCCAGGCTGCTCTTTTGCTGTTTCAGACCTTGAGGCTCTCCCAGGTGGAAGCTTTCTGAGGCAGCTGCTTTGGGTGTGTATAGACGGAAAAGGGTGCAGGTTGCTGTAAGGGTCCTATTGAAGGGGTAGTTTTGTGGGTAGGGAACAGTGGGTGGAGAAGGAAAGCTATTGTGTCTCCATATTGCACGGTGACATGTAGAGGTGACTGCTTATAGAGATGACTGTCGATAGAGGTAACCGTATATCATGAGGCCTCGTGTGCAACGTGAACATCTGAAATCTAGGCCCATGGGGACTGTGTGCAGGGTTCCAGCTTTCTCATTGACCACGACGCCATACCCTTCCTTGGTGGTTCTCGGTAAAAATAAAGTCATGTATTCTCATTTTGAAAGTGTTTAATATAAACTAACTGAGCTGAAACAATAAATAGTCAATAAAGCCATCATTTTGCTAAAAAAAAGGCATGAGAGTGACTACTGTTAAGAAATTTTGGGTTCGTCTTTTTTGTCATCAGATTTTCCTTAAAGATTTAGTAAAGCATACAGTTTTTTAACTCTATTTTCTCTTTCTCTAGTGTTGCTAATAACAGTACTTGTTGTGGAAGGGATTGCTGTGGCCCAAAAGACCCAAGGTAAAGTACTTACACGGATTATTTAGGACATGTTGAGGACAGTGATGTGGCTTGTTGGAAGGAAATGCAACTTTTAAAAGTCATCTCTTTGGTGTGTTCAGTGGCCCAAGGCTTTCTGTCAGTGGAGCTGCTTTATTCAACTGTCGTTCAGTCAGTTGTCAAGAGAAAGTCTTGCTAGAATTTTATGTCACCATTTAGGATACTTTCTATGTAACCTTTTTTTCTTATTTTAATTTTCATCAAAATTATGCATACATATGCGAACAAAAAATCTCTAAAAAATTAATTTGAAAAAACTCAGTTCCTCAGTCTACCCTAATCCATTTCCTTCTCCATTGAGATAAATACCCTTTTAGTTGAGTCTTTTAGTCTTTTCCTTCACGTCTCATGCTAAATGGATACTTTATGATTATTTCAGTTTTATGCATTGACAATGATTTTTAGCAGAAGATGAGAATTTAGCTCTCTCCTACCTCCCACTGACAACTACATACAAGTGTGCCTCCACTTTCCCTCTGTCCCACCCTTCTGAGTGTTTTATACACACAGATGCACACATACATGCACCAACTAAAACCAAACTTCTTCCCAGTCAATTTTGACGCATAGAGACCCGCTATAGGGTTTCCAAGACTGTAAATATTTACATAGCAAGCTCATCTGTTAAGCACCTGGTGTGTCTGAGCCACTAACCTTGTGGTTAGCATCCCAACACCTTATCCACAGCACCACTTCTTTATAATTTATTTATACATATAGATGCCATTGAGTTGACTTCAAATTCTATATAATTAGTATATAGGATGTATGTTAAAGCAAAGAAATAATCTCAGGAAGAGGGCATTAGAAATAAAACTCTAAACAGATTTTTTAAACCATGTTTTTGAAAAACTTACATAGTTTTTACTTCAGAGATACTTCTGCATGTACTATCATTTTTGTTGTCACAAAGATGATTAAATGATACTTTTATATTGTTTTTTGTGTGGCATATTTATCTGTAGTTGCAAGATCTACCAATCCTTTCCCTCACTTCTGTTCTATTGAATATTTGTGCTAAATTTGTCAAAGGTTCTTGTAAAAATACCTCCAATGTAGAAAGGGAAATTGTTTGGGATAGTGGTTGACAAAATAGAATGGTATTCTCTTTGGCTGTCAATAATGCTTTTAATGCTGTTTTTCTCTAAGATGGACAAAATATTGGAATTAAACACGTTCCTGCAACACAATGTGGCATTTGGGTTCGAACTAGCAATGGGGGTCATTTTGCTTCCCCAAATTATCCTGACGCATATCCACCAAACAAGGAGTGCATCTACATTTTGGAAGGTATTTAACAAGTTTCTATTTTTTACTTTTGAATTTTTATTTCATTGTTCAATTTAATATGTACATAAAATGTTCTAGTTAAGCAAAACAAACAAACAAACAAAAACCCCAAACTCTCTGCTTTTGAGTCGATGTCAACTCATAGGCACCCTGTAGAACAGGGTAGAGCTTGCCGCATGAGTTTCTGAGATTGTAACTTTTTATAGAAGTAGAAGCCTCATCTTTCTCCTGTGGACCTGCTGGTGGTTTTGAACTGCTGACTTTGCGGTTAGCAGCCAGATGTGTAACTACTACTCCACCAGAGTTCTTGAGCAAGCAAAATGTAAATAGTATATGAATTTTACTCTGTGGCTAGGTGCCTTTTATAATTTCAACTCCTAGCAGTCCTGTCTACGTTAGAATGAAGCACCTTTCTCACAGTGTCATGGGTGAGCCCTCTGCTGCAGCCACTTCGTCCATCTCACTGAAGTCTGCCTTTCCTCTGACTAACCAGGAAGTAGCTGAAAGTTTATAGGAATTTTGAATTTCTTAAACATACTGAATTGCCATGAATATGATTCAGGTGGCATCCCTTGTTGAGTATAACTAACGACAAAGGAAAGATTACCATAGTTTTATGAAGGGTAGTATTACCATTAATGTAAAATGTAACATTATGACTTTTGTATAATAACAATTACCATTATTCTCATGTAGTAGTAAAAGACCAAAGGTTTTTTATTTTGTCTTGTTTGTCTCCTCTGTATCAGTATATTTATATTATTTTTTGTATTCTTCTGATTTGCACTATTTTTTAGCTGCTCCACGACAAAGAATAGAATTGACCTTCGATGAACATTATTACATAGAACCATCGTTTGAATGTCGGTTTGATCACTTGGAAGTTCGAGACGGGCCATTTGGTTTCTCTCCACTTATAGATCGGTACTGTGGTGTGAAAAACCCTCCGTTAATTAGATCAACAGGGAGATTCATGTGGATTAAGTTTAGTTCTGATGAAGAACTAGAAGGACTGGGATTTCGAGCAAAATATTCATTTATTCCAGGTAAAGAATAAATTGCCTTTTCAGTTGGTTAGGCACTTAACACCATGTTGTTAGACTTTGAGCCTTAGAAAACAGAATTTGGTTAACCTAACCAAACTTAATCAAATGAATGCTTTAAAGAAATTAGCAAGTGAAAGGGAAATCAGTCTCTGTAAAAGCAAAACCTTTAGCATATCACACACGGGACCACATCTTTTTACTTAGATTTCTTTGTCTTAAGATGCATGCACAAAGCCAATAAACATCAAGATAAATACATTATAGAGAATCATCCAGCAAATTGTCTTCTATTTGTAATCCTTACCAAAAATTGCTCGGGCTGATTTGCTCATTGGACCGTTTGGAATTAACTATGCTTTTGCATAAGTAATCAGCAGAAAATATTACAAAGGATATAGGGCTTTATGTTGAAGCAACAAGTCTCAATCTTTAAATCCTTCCCTGCCACCTAATAGCCATAAGTAAAACTATTAGCATCAGGGGAATACCTGCTGTTTTCATCCTGAGGCTACGGTAACAAATAACCATAAATGTGTTGGCTTAAAGCAACAGAAAAGACTGCACAGGTCTGGAGGCCAGATGTCCAAAGTCATCTAGACCTTTTCCCTCCAGGGACTCCAGGAGGAATCTGTTACTTCTTTAACTTCTGGTGGCTACCCACCAGTTGGGCCTATGGCTCCATCACTCTCACCTCTCTTTCCACTGTAATGATACTTCTTGGCGTGTTTCTCACTCACTTCTCAAATTTCTTAATCACATTTTTGCTGTGGTAATATTTACCACGTAAGGTAACGGCCACAGGCTCCAAGAATTAGGACATAGGCATATTGGTTTTTTTTGGAGGATGGGGCACTCCATTAGGCCATTTGCCTACCCTGAGATATGTGAGAACACTTTAAAACTCTAAAGCCCTATCCTGTGTAAGAATATGTTCTTTTCAAGCGGCCATCTAGCTCAGAAGCAACAAAGCCCACATGGAAGAAGCACACCAGCCTATGCAACCACGAGGTGTCGAAGGGATCAGGTATAAG
>NW_022106189.1:8279258-8289640 GCF_000313985.2 Echinops telfairi | reverse complement strand
TATTTGTCCTGAGGGGTTTATCTATCCTGGATTCCCTATTTCCAGCTCTTATCTATACCATATACGTGCTCTTGTCTAGCTGGATTTGTAAGGTAGAATTGGGGTCATGATAGTGGTGGGGAAGAAGCATTAAAAAACCAAAGCAAAGTTGTATGTTTTGTCTGTGCTATACTGCACTCTGACTGGCTCATCTCTTCCTTGTGACCCTTCTGTAAGGGGATGTCCAATTGTCTACAAATGAGCTTTGGGTCTCCACTCCACACTCCCCCTCATTCACCATGATATTCATTTTGTTCTGGGTCTTTGATACCTGATCCCATCAACTCCTCATGATCACACAGGCTGATGTGCTTCTTCCATGTGGGCTTTATTGCTTCTCAGCTAGATGGCCACTTGTGTATCTTCAACCCTTTAAGACCCCAGGCACTATATCTTTTGATAGTCGGCCACCATCAACTTTCTTCACCACATTTGCTTACGCACCTATTTTGTCTTCAGCAATTTTTGACACAAAAAATTAATTTAAAAAAATTCAAACACATAAAAATGAAATAAGTTCATTATAATCCTGCCTGTCCATATACCATTTATACTCGAGTATAAGTTGACTGCAATATCAGCCGAGGCACCTAATTTTACCACAAAAACTGCATTAAAAATGTGCTGAACAACTCGGCTTACAATGAGTATATACAGTAAATAGAAAGTGTTGGCATTTTGGTGCATGTTATGTTTTCAAATGTTTTCCTATATGCTTTTTGTTTTATTTACAAAATTCTGGTCACACTGTACAAATAATTTTACTACTTGTCTTTAATACCTGAACACCATAAGAAGAAAACTTTCCCTTACAGTAAACACATTATGGAAATTTTAAGAAGTTGTTTCAGTGGCAAAAAGGCAATATTTTCAAAAGGTGAAACTTGCCTTTTGAAGATTAGCTTAATGTATAATATGTCTCAGAGCCTGTTCTTTTTTAACTTAATAAAGTAAATCCAACCTTGGATTTACTTTTAGTGAAGAACTAAAAGATACTTAAGCTCTTTTGTATAGAAATTCATTAGACCCTAGGTATCTGTATTACTCATTGAAGTTGCCAGGATTATCCCATTTACTTTCTGGAAGTAACAGTTCTTTTATCACCTGTAGCTTAGAGGATTTAACATAAAAATGATTATTTTTTATCACTGATATTATTTACTAAAAGAATTTATAAGCTTGATTTTAAGTAAAATTAGATAAAGCCAGACTTTCGCTTAGACTAATAATACATTGTATATTTATTTTTGACAGGTGTGTCTATTTTAAGTTATTTGGGTAAAGGTTTGAGATCTTGATCCATATTATAAAGGCAGTATAGCAGAGTGGTAAAATGTCCAAAGTATAGGTGTCATTGCAATCTGATGTACTGCTCTCTCAGTTACCTCATCTATGAAATGGGATTCTTACATAATCCTCTGGGCACTACTGCCCTAAACATAAAAAAGGTCCCTGATCTTGCTTTTTGCATGTCGGTTTTTATTCCTTTCAAGTAAATTAAACTTATTTTAAATAAAATTTACGAAGATCTGATTCATGCATACACTTTTGAGTCTTTAACACTAAAATAGCAATTACTTCAATTGATTGATTTAGTTACTAGAAGTCAAATACATGACCAGATTAACCAAGTCAGTTATTTTGATATAAACTCTTGACTTTCACGCTTCTGTGAACACTACACAGGATAGACAATCCTATGATTCACCTTGTCAGCTTTCCTTAACACTGAAAAACAAACAAAAACCCCACAACTCACTAGACTAGAACATCTGCTGCTACTGTTAAACAGTGGGTTGGTGTGAGTTTTCAAGTGACATAAAATATTAATTAGTGACTATCAAGTCTAAACATTGATCCTATAAATGACCTGAACATAGTTATAAATAACCAGTCTGTGTTTTCTATCACTGAAATCTGCTTTCTCTCACTTTGCTCCTGAATGGAGGCTTAGGTATTGCTTGAGACAGTAAGTCAGGAGGTAACTAAAGATGCTCAGTGCCAGTGATGCTTTTCTTTTCTCTTACAGATCCCGACTTTACTTACCTTGGAGGTATTTTAAATCCCATCCCAGGTTTAGTATATTACCTCTTTTTTTCTCAAGGTGTTTTTGATTATTCTTATTTTCCTTTGAACGTCCTTCATTCATTCTTTCTAGATTGCCAGTTTGAGCTCTCAGGAGCTGATGGAATAGTGCGCTCTAGTCAGGTGGAACAAGAAGAAAGAACAAAACCTGGCCAAGCAGTTGATTGCATATGGACAATTAAAGCTACTCCAAAAGCCAAGGTAGTGTTATGTCTTGAGTAATTTCAGAGGTGAATATAGAAAGATGTGATTTTTGTAATGATTTGATTTATGCAAATGTTTATTGATGATATAAAGTGATATCACAAGTAAGATTCTATTTTAGTCATTGAACTAAAGTTTTAGCATTATTAAACTATAGACATTTCAAGAATATCACCCATATAGTAAGTTGGTTTATTTTTTAACTTGTATATTTCTAGTTTGTGAAAGCAGTATGAGTATGATACTGATTTGTAAAATCTTTTTGTGGGATGGAAAAACTGGCCACAAGAGTTTAAAAAAAGGTCTGTGTAACTGAACACAAACATAACTGAATAAACACAAAAAAGTCTGGTTTCTTACCATGTTCTATGTTAATCATGTATCGCTTTTACTAGAAAATACTACAGAGAAGAGAAGAATGTTTTAAAGTTTTACTTTTGATTGAAATTAATCCCTAACTGTGTGTGTGTGTGTGTGTGTGTGTGTGTGTGTGTGTGTAAAAGAGAAGAGGTAGTTTGAGTGGTATTAACAAATTATAAAAATCAGATTTGGGTAACCAATTATAAGATCTACATATAACCTTCTCTCTGGAGGTCGGTCAACAGAAAAGTGGGTGACGTTGGACTGTGTAAGATATGACAAAATAACAATGACTTGTAAATTATCACGGGTTCATGAGGGAGGGGGGAATGGGGAAGGAGGGGGAAAAATGAGGAGGAGCTGTTGCCAGGGGCTGGAGTGGAAAGCAGATGTTTTGAGAATGATGATGGCATCAATGTGCAAATGTGCTTGACACAAAGGATGTATGGATTGATTGTGATAAGCGTACGAGCCCCCAATAAAATGATTTAAAAGAAAGATCCCTTTTAATATTTACTTGAAAAAAATCAGATTTATGATTAGAGTAAGATGATGAATTATGTCAACCCCTGTCAGATTTTAATTAATGGTTACCCCAGAAGTGTTGGGGTATATCTCTGCTCCATCAAACTCAAGCGCTCACTGCAATCACCGAGTCAATTCTCACTCTTAGTGATACTTTGGACAAAGTAAAACTTCCACTATGGTTTCTGAGACTGAAAGTCTTTACAGGAGTAGAGCGCCCATCTTTTTTTTCCTGCAGAGGGGCTGGTTGCTTTGAACTTGCTGGCCTTGTGGTTAGCAGCCCAAGATGTAACCTACTATGCCAACAGGACTCCTCTGTGCTCCAAAGGCCTTTCAGTGTTTGATTTTCAGAAGTAGGTTGCCAGGTCTGTCTTCTGAGGCACCCCTGTATGGCCATGAACCATCAGCCATAAATGGCTAGCAACTAAGCAAAAAAAATTGAGAAACATTCGATAAAAATATAACAAAATAACCTTATTAAAGCATTGTAAGTTCCAAAGAAAGAGGGTAATTATTTTATTTTTACATTTTATTTATTTTTAAAAATCATTTTATTGGGGGCTCATACAATTCTTATCACAATCCATACATCCATCCATTGTGTCAAGCACATTTGTACATTTGCTGCCATCATCATTCTCAAAACATTTGCTTTCTACTTGAGCCCTTAATATCAGCTCCTCATTTTCCCCCTCCCTCCCCGCTCCCCCTCCCTCATGAACCCTTGATAATTTATAAATTATTATTTTGTCATATCTTACACCATCCAATATCTCCCTTCACCCACTTTTCTGTTGTCCATCCTCCAGGGAGGAGGGTATATGTAGGTCCTTGCAGTCGGCTCTCCTTTTCTACCCCACCTTCCGTACACCCTCCAGGTATCCCCACTCTCACCACTGGTCCTGAAGGGGTCATCTGTCCTGGATTCCCTGTGTTTCCAGTTTCTCCCTGTGTTTCCAGTTTCTATCTGTACCAATGTACATCCTCTGGTTTATCCAGATTTGTAAGGTAGAATTGGGATCATGATAGTGGTGGGGGGAGGAAGCATATAAGAAGTAGAGGAAATTTTTATGTTTCATTGTTGCTACCCTGCACCTTGACTGGCTTGTCTCCTCTCCTCAATCCTTCAGTAAGGGGATGTTCAATTGCCTACACGTGGGCTTTGGGTTTCCACTCTGCACTCACCCTCATTTACAATGATATGATTTTTTGTTCTTTGATGCCTTCAAGCCTTTAAAGACCCCAGACGCTATGTCTTTTGATAGCCGGGCACCATCAGCTTTCGTCACCACATTTGCTTATGCACACATTTGCCTTCAATGATCATATCGGGGAGGTGGGCACCCTCTGATGTGATTTTTTGTTCTTGAATGTCTTAATACCTGGTCCCTTCTACACCTCGTGCTCATACAGGCTAGTGTGTTTCTTCCATGTGGCTTTGATGCTTCTGAGCTAGATGGCCGCTTGTTTACCTGCAAGCCTTTAAGGCCCCAGATGCTATAATCTTTTGATAGCCGGGCATCATCAGCTCTCTTCACCACATTTGTTTATGCACACATTTGTCTTCAGCGATCATGTCGGGTAGGTGTGCATCATGGAATGTCAATTTAATAGAACAAAGTGTTTTTGCATTGAGTAAGTACTTGAGTGGAGGTCCAATGTCCATCTGCTTCCTTAATACTAAACCTATAAACATATGCACATATATCGATTTCCCCACCTATTTCCTATATAAATATTTTTACATATGTACATGCCTGTATTTAGACCTCTATAAATTGTTTCCTAGTTTTTTCCTCTATTTCCTTTTACTTTTCTCTTGTCCCACTATCATGTTCAGCCTTCATTTGGGTTTAAGTAATTTCTCGCAGTTACATTGCCCTTGCTGAATCCCTACCAGGCCTCTCACACCCTCCTTGCCACTAATTTTGGATCACTTGTTGCTCCCTTGTCCTTGGGTTGGTCAACACCACCTCCTTATCCCTGCCTCTCTGAAAGAGGGTAATTTTTATGGAGTAGAAATGTAGAGGTGTAACACCTAGAAATCAAAGTCACTAATCTACCAGGAAAATTGAATTTTATTTTTTTTTTGTTTTAATATAGCATCACAATGTATAAAATATTTTATATTTTCCAGGGAAAATTAAAAAGGGTTCAATTATAGGGGTAAGTTTTATGCGCCTTTCTTAGTAATTAACAAATCAATTTGAAAATATAATTCCTTAAGAAATACTACAAACCAAGATTTGTGTGATGTAGCTAAAGTACTAAGAGAACATTTAAGACCATAAAGTTTCCCTTCAGAATAAAAACAAGTTAAACATGAATGAACTAAAATTAAACTCAGGAAATTAAAAGAATGGAAAAATAAATACAAAGAAAGTAAAAGGGTACAAGTAAAAGCAGAAATTGATGGAATTTATGACTAAGATATGAGAAAATTAAAACCAAAATTGGCTCGCTCTTACCAATTAACAATTGCTTGGCAAGATTGTGCTAGAAGAAAATCTCATGTCCAGCATTAGAAGTGGGGAAACCTCATGACCTCAATTCTCATAAGAAAACCAGGTGTAAAGTTAACTTTATAATTCAGAGAAGTCATTAGAATATTTTCATAGATAAAGGATTAGGGGAACAAATAACAAATACTAGAAAGAATATCTAGATTTAAATAGTTATAAGAAGGCAAAGGAGCCTCTGGATTTAAGAAAGCATACTACAAAGAAAAAAGTAAGGACTGTGAAGGACAAGTGGAAATTATAAGAGTTTCATTGGCAACTTCATCCACATAGCATATAATTCAGCAGTTAAGTCATATCGAGGAGAGTTGTACAATTATTACCACAATCTGTTTTAGAACATTATCTTCTTTGTACTCATTGTTATTAGTGTTGTCATTTTTTTTAATTGTCAAAAATAAAATATTCTCCAATTCTACATGTATAATTCAATGCCATTGAGTATGCTCTTCATATGCAATCATTATTGTTATCCCTCTTTTTAAAAAATATTTTATTTATTTTAATCATTTTATTTGAGGTTCATGCAATTCTTATCACAATCCATCCATGGTGTGTCAAGCACATTTGTACATTGCCCTCCTCATTCTCAGAACATTTGCTTTCTCTTAAGCCCTTGGTATCAACTCCTCGTTTTTCCCTTCCCACCCCCCTCCCCCCTCCCTCATGAACCCTTGATAATTCATAAATTATTATTATTTTGTCATATCTTACACTGTCCGACGTCTCCCTTCACCCACTTTTCTGTTGTCCATCCCCCAGGGAGGAGGTTATTTGTAGATCCTTTTAATCGGTTCCCCCTTTCTACCCCGGCCTCCCAGTATCGCCACTCTCACCACTGGTCCTGAAGGGATCATCTGTCCTGGATTCCCTAAAAACATTTTATTAGGGGCTCTTACACTTATTATTACAATCCATAGTTGTACAATTGCTGCCCTCATCATATTTAATACATTTTCTTTTCTTCTTGAACTCATTGATATCAGCTCCCATTTATCCTCCCTCCTCCACCCTACCACCCTCCGCAGCCCTCAGTATATTATATATTAATATTATTAATTTTGTCTTCACTTACACTTCCCATTTATCCATTCTCCCTAAATTCTGATGTCCCTTCCCTTCAAATGGAGTTAAACAGTCATCATAGCTGTTTCCCCTCCCATCCTTTTTCCCCTTTTCGTCCCGTATCCTCATCAAGTCAAGACTCCCTTTGCTGTTTCTGAGGGGATAATTTATCTTGGATTTCATGCACTGAAAGATCTAGGATGTACCCATACACATATGCAGGACCAGCAAGGTTAGTGAGGTAAAACTAGGGCCATAGTAGTGGGAGGAGGAAATGGTGGACTTATGGGCTCGGGCAGCACTGGGATCGGATGTTTTCTTGATGCGCACTTAAGCTTTATTTAAAACTCTGTCTTATACATGAGTTTCAGTGGATTTGTTTCTTTAAACTACCCAGACTAATCACTGATACACTGATTCTTCATTTCTTCTAGTCTGTTGGTGTGGTCTCATCTTATTCTGTGATTCTGTTGCCTCGTGCCTTAACTCTTTTATTTCCCTTTGGTATGTGGACTGTATCTTCTCTATTGTTTCATCCTTTATTTATTGATTCCCTCTTAACCTGTATGACTAAGCAGCATTCTAAAGATTTATTTCTGTGGTGGGTCTACTTCTGCTTCTTCTATGAGGGTCATTAGGTCCAGCTCATCCTCTGACATTACATTTTGTTTCTCTTGCTTTCTTGTCGAGGTTGTTAATGCAGTTTGCTCTCTGCCTGTCATTTTGGAGGAGCTCAGCACCATTTTCCCAGGTGTCAAGGACTTTTCTCAGTGGGAGGCTTTTTGGAGGCCTGATTGGGTGGCCCTTGCAGGCAACATGGACACAGAGGTTGCGGGCATTTAGGGTGGTGCTCTGCAGACCTATTGCTTGAGAAGCTGCAGAGGTATGGGGGTTGGCGATGGCTGGAGGCTGTGGAAGGTAGGCCGGGGCCATCAGCAGTATGCAATCTCCTGGGCCAGCGGGATGACCATGGAGCTGGGCCAAACAGGCAGATCTGAAGGGCCAGCAGTGGTGTAGTGGCATGTGGGCTGTGCGGCTGGGGTACAGCAAGGCCAGTGAGGACTGTTGGGAGAGCCACTTAGCCATAGTAGGCCAGCAGGGGGGCCATGGGTGGGCAGCAGCCAAGGTTTGGCCATGATGGCATTAGCCATGGACTAATGGCAGATGGGTTCCAGCTGTGTTGGTATGTGCCACGGGTGAATAATGGAGGGGTATCTGGCTGTGGCTGAGAGCTGCAGGCAGATGGTGGGCTGGCTCTGGTTTCAGTGTCAAGAGTCATGGGTATACAGTGAGCGAGCTCAGGCCACAGTGACTTGAAGTAAAGGTGGATGGCAGATGTGATCTGGACCTGAAAGTTAAGCGCCGTGGGCGGGTGGCGGGTGGACTCTGACCGTGTCTACAAGATCCTCCGGTGGGTGGAGGGTGGACTCCCAGTTGCCGCTGAGGAAGCCGCAATTGGATGGTGAAAGGGGCCCAGCTGTGGTGGAAGGCACCTCAGGCAGATAGTCTCCGGTTGCAGCCACTTGAGCCACATTCCGATGGTAAGGGGGTGCTTGGCTGTAGTGGGAGGATCCATGGGCAGGTGGCAAGTGGTATCCAGTCATAGTAGCAAAATCAGTGATTGGATGGTGTTGGGGGAATCTGGCCAAGGCAGGGAGAGTCATGGGCGGGTTGAAGGCAGACTTCAGCTGCAGTACCAGAGGGTGTATAAGATGGTGTGTGGCCGAGGCATGAATTTTCAACAGTGTGTGTAGCACAGGCTGGGGTTTCCCTGGCACCAGCCCGCAGATCACTGGTGTGTGTGTGTGTAGGGGGGGGGGGGATAATGCCTGGGTCGGAGACGAGCTTCAGGGTGCTACAAGTCTTAATTATATGCTCCCATCTACCCCATTCAGCCTCTCAGTTCCCAATCTAAACAGTCCCCTCCAAGCTCCCAGAACGACCCTCTTTCCTCATTTTCATCTTGCTGGAAGTCCTATTGTTATCCCTCTTCCAATTGTTCCACCACCATTAAAATGAACTCAATATCCCCTAAGGAAAACTCTTCTGTCTTCACCCATGGTAACCATGTTCAAGCCTGTGTCTTTTTTTTAGTAGTTTTCTTGATAAAAATTCAAATACTGTACAGTTCCATAGTTAAATTATTTTTAAAAAGAGTTGTATATGTATTATCACAATCAGTTGTGCTCCCTTCCCCCTCCTGCATTCATTGTTCCTCAATTCATCCCTGCGCTCCCACAAACTATTGAATTAGTTATTGTCACTATGCACCCACTCTTTCTGTGCTTTGTAAACTGGGAAGTATAATAAAAACAATTAAAAAACTAATATAAAGATAAAAATTAAAAGTAAGAAAAAAGGACCACCAACATTAAAAAACAAACAAACCAGGATCTCTGTCTCATCATAAAGCTGTTCGAACCCCTTGCCTTTTGGCCAGCAGGGATCTCCAGAGGCTTAATCTGACTAGATAGTCTGCAGCTGGATTTTAGGCTCCCACTGTTCTCCATAGCCTTTTACAAATTGGTGTTCAAAATTTAAGCTATGATAACTCTTCCCTTCATTATGTTTTGATTTTGTTGTCATCTTTGGGTCACATAGACTTGTATGCTTCTTCAATGTAGACTTAGTTGAGGTCTCATTTAGATAGTTCCTTGTTTGGATACAAACTTTTAAAGACCCCAGACACTATCCCAGTTGATAACAATGCTCCATTTACTTTCTTTACCACACTTTGCTGTAGCACCCTTATTTTCAGTGAGCTCTTCATGAAGGTGAATATCAAACTGTTATAAACCATATGGACTGGGGCCAAAATTATGGCAGAGCCCAGAATCCATCTAATTGTCCACATGTTATGAATAATTCTTGTTTACTTTAGCAGTCAGATGTGGGGGCACCCCCCAAAAAAACAGAAATTCAACCCCCCCCAAGTTATGTATTTAAAATTTTAATAAAGCATCCTATCACCTTGAAAGGATTCTCCATGACACATGTGGGAATTCTGCCCGATCAGATCCCATCACACCGAGGCAAGACACCAAGGGAGTGGAACACAACAGCAAGGGGAACAGAGCAATGAAGTCCCTAGGGAATACCAAAAATAGACTTTGGTACCAAGGCTTGGTGCACCATCAGACTTGACCAGAAAACACTCCTAAAGGACAACAAACAGTCCTTGAACTAACTACAAGCTTTTCTTTCTTTTTTGTTTTTTGTCATTGGCTCGTTGTTGTTTTGTTTTCTTTTGTTGCTTGATTTTGGTCTGTCTTGTTTTTGTGCATGTTATTATCTTCGCAGGTCTGTCTAAATAAGATAGGCTGGATGAACAATCTGGAGGAGAAAACAACGGGACTGACAGTTCCAGGGGGACATGGGAGAGGGGGAGCGGGGGAAAGGAAGTGGTGTTAACAAACCCAGGGAGACGGGAACAACAAGTGATCCAAATCAGTGGTGAGGAGGGTGTAGGAGGCCTGGTAGGGCATGACCAAGGATAATGTAATCAAGAGGAATGAATGAAACCCAAATGAAGGTTGAACATGATAGTGGGACAAGAGGAAAGTCAAAGGAAATAGAGGAAAGAGC
>NW_022106189.1:8247279-8278529 GCF_000313985.2 Echinops telfairi | reverse complement strand
CCTAAATGTTTCCTCCCCGCTCCCATTACCATGACTCGAATTCGACCTTGCAAGTCTGGCTAGACCAGAGGATGTACACTGGTACAGATAGGAACTGGAAACACAGGAATCCAAGGAGGATGATCCCTTTAGGACCAGTGATGATACCGGGAGAGTGGAGGGAGTGGGGTGGAAAAGGGGAACCGATTACAAGGCTCTACATATAACCTCTCTGGAGGACGGACAGCAGGAAAGTGGGTGAGGGGAGATGTCAGACAGTGTAAGATATGACAAAATAATAATTTAAATTATTCAAGGGTGCATGGGGGGGATGGCGAGGGAGGGGGAAGAATGAGGAGCTGATGCCACGTACTTAAGTGGAGAGCATATGTTTTGAGAATGATGAGGGCAATGTAATGTATAAATGTGCTTCACACAATTGATGTATGTATGGATTGTGATAAGAGTTGTATGAGCCCCTAATAAAATGATTTTTAAAAAAGGATTGTCCTTTACATTTGATACATTTGTCAAATCTGCAATTCCAGTCTTGGAAACAGTTTTCAAACTCATTTGTTTGCATGGCTGACTACCCTCATGTGTTTCTTCACCTCTCCTACGTTCTCAAATCGTTGTTCTTTCATGTCCCTGTGTAATCGAGGAAACAAAAAGAGGTTGCATGGAGCAAGGTCAGGTGAGTGAGATACATGGGGCAAGAGAAGCATGCTCTTTTTTGCCCAAAACTGGTGTGTTGTCGTGGTGGCAAAAACAGTCCTCCATCTGCCACAAATCAGGCTTTTTTGGTCACATACTGTTACACAATCTTTTCAGAACCTCTAAATAGAACTCTTGATTTACAGTCTGACCTAGTGGAACAAACTCCAAATTAATATGAGTTGCCATTTTCATTTGGGAAGTTGACACATGTCCAGAATGGTTTGTCATCAATCAACATTCCACCTTTTTTGAAACGAGAAAACTACTCATACACTTATGTTTTTCCATAGCGCTGTCTTTGTAAGCTATGTTCAATATCACAGCAGTTTCTGTGGCATTTTTCCCGAGCAGGAAACAAAATTTAATGTTCGCATGCTGTTCTTTTAAATCAGCGAACACAAGAAACGCAGTTCGAGCGAAACTGCGTTTTCGAAAAAATTCACTGTGACTAGAGAGAACCTTCCCGGCCAATGCCATTGGGTGCACTAATTCAGGGCAAGTTGCTTGATGCTCACCTAGAGGGAAAAATGCGTATGAAAGCTCCGCTCTCCCAGGGCAATTCCAGGGGTTTTTTTGGTACCCTTTCATATTCTGACAAAAAAAAAAAAATAATAACCCCATCTACCACCAACAAACAAAAACAAATCAACACCTCCCCACCCCTGTTCAAAAAACAGAGAAACATTGTCAGCCATCCCCCTAGGATATAAAGCAATTGCATTGACAATACCAATAATTTATCCAATGTCATAGAATTTAAGGTACTGTTTATATGAGTTTATACACATACAGTCCAACTTCGAACTGCAATCATGAGTTGTTGCTTGGTATAGATTTGTTAATTGTTGAGCTCTGTGTAATTGAGCTTGGGGTTGGTTCTAGGGGAAATACTTATTTAACATTCCTGACAAGGGTAGATTCTTGACTATGAGACTAATACCTGCCCTACTAACTCAATGGGAGCATTGAGATACACTAAATATCTGGTGTTTCTGGGTTTCCTTTCATTGGACACCAACTAAGCCATGGGTCCAACCCAAGGTCCAATGACAGCCATTTCCAGTCTTGGCATGGCCATCCTTTGCTTTTTCCCCCTGCAGGGAATTTCAGTCATAAGTTCAAGGGCTACAGGTAGTTTTGAGGCGGGGCCCAGTGCGTTCAGTTGGGCTTCCATGTTTAGTCCTGGTGTGGTCGTTGGGGGATGCTATGTTAGACCAGCATGTAATATCATCATAGTACTTGACCCATGACGTGGTTCACTGAGAGTTGGGTACAAGCTTATTCTAGTGTCTACCTAGGAACAAAGAACCAGGTTTATTCTCCCCTTAGGTTCCTTACAATTGTTTAGCATCCCTTCCCAATGCAAGATTGCTCCTCTCCATTACCCACCATACTCACCAACAGAAAGTTCAGTGCCTCCACTGAAAGGTAGATGTCCATCTCTCCTGGTCTGAACTTGCTTTTCCAGTAAGGCTCTCCTCTCATTCCTATGGAGGCCTGTTGATTTGTCACTGCCTCGCCTCAGTGTGTATGGCAGCAAGTGTATGGTCTCCCCTTTTCCCCTTCTTGAAGGAATGATCCCAGCCAATGTGAGGTTTCCTCTTTTGAAGTGGTTCTTATGAAATGCATTTAAAAGGGATGATGATGGATGGTTCATCGCCAATAGGAAGACTTTCTATCCCTTTGGGGATTGGTCTTTAAGATTTGTTCGATTGGTGTCTCTTATAGTAGTGGACTCAGAATATTTGTTCTTTTGTGAGATTCTTTATTCTTCCACTGTTGGTCTGCTTCCAGTTTCTTGTTAATTGTGAACTGTGCTGCTATAAACATGGTAGAAAATACATCTACTTGTGTCTCTCACTTCTTTGCAGTATATGCCTAATAGTGAATGTATAGGATTTCAGTTCCTGGTTGCTCTAATTATCACTGTATGGTTTTCTAACAGTTTGAAATTGGCACACTGATATATGATGTTAGGAAGTTGTAAATTTTTTCGTGTGACAATATGATAATAGTATTGTGGAGGCTGTGTGTGTGTTTAATTTTTAAAAGGAATTTTTAGAAACATACGTGGAAATAGTACCCCTAAAATGATATTTGCAATTTACTTCTTAATATGTGATGGGCAGATTGAAGGACAAAAATGAAACACGACAGGCTATGAATCGATAAATATTGAAGTTTATTTTATTATTTTGTCTATGTTTGCACATTTTGAAATTTACAAAAATGAAAGTGTTGTTTTAGACTATAACAAGAGAATAGTATGAGTATTTGCTCACAAATTTATAAAAAGACAATGTACAATTTTCTGAAATACAAGTGTGTGTGTGTAAAAGGAGCAGTGGGTTGTGTGTTGGGCTGCTAAACACAAGCTCAGTAGTTCAAATCCACTGGTGCTCTTCTGGAGATAGATGAGGTTTGCTGCTCTTGTAAAGATTTACAGCCTCAAAGATGCACAGGGCAGTTCTTCTCTGACCTATGGGGTTGCCATTGATCAACATTCGACTCTGTTGCACTGAGGCATTTTGTTTCCTTTTTTAAATGGGAAAGGAATGCAAGTGACAATGTGTTTATCATAAAATCTTTTTAAGCAGAGGTTAAAGTATTTACCTGCTTAACAAAAGGTCAGTGGCTTGAACCCACCAGAAAGATCGGGTTTTCTGCTCTTGTAAATATTTGCTGCCTCAGAAACCCAAGAAGGGCAGCTCTACTCTTACCTTTTCGGGTCACTGTCCATCAGACTCAATTTGATGACAGTGAATAAGTGTATACAATCAGCTGCCATAGATTCTGACACACGGCAACCTTATGTGCTATGTTGCGTGTAGTGTTTCCAAGGCTGTGCATCTTTATGAAAGTAAATGTTATATGGTGTCAAGTCAGGTTCTAACCCATAGCAACCCTGGGTACAACAGAATTAACAATACTGGGCCCTGTGCCATGCTCAAAATTGTTATGGTTAGTGTTGTGTCAATCCATCTCCTTGACAGTCTTATTTTTGCATTGATTTCTACTTTACCAAGCATGATGTCCTTTTCCAGGGACGGGTCTCTTGGTAATGTATCCAAAGTATGTGAGAAGAAGTCTCACCATACTCAATTCTGTGAATTATTTTAGCTGTACTTTTAAGACAGATTTGTACGTTATTCTGGAAGTCCGTGGTACTTTCGATATTCTTTGCCAACCCTATAATTCAAATGCTTTCATTTTTTCTTCTTTATTCAGTGTTCAACTCTACCATGCATATGAGGCCATTGAAAATACCATGGTGTGGATCAGAAACACCTTAGTCTTTAAAGTGACATCTTTGCTCTTTAATACTTTAAAGAAGCCTTTTGCAATAGATGTGTGCAATGCAATATGTTGTTTAAATTTTAACAGCTGATTCCATAAGCATTGATTGTGGATCCAAGCAGAATGAAATCCTTGACAACTTTAATCTTTTCTCTACTGATAATGATGTCTGATTGATCCAGTGGTGAGGATTTGGGGTTTCTTTACATTGAGTTATAATCCATAGTCTTCATCAGCAAGTTCTTCATGTCCTCCTTGCTTTAAACGTGCAGTTACGTCATGCGCCTATTGCAGGTTGTTAATAAGCTTCCCTCCAATCTTGATACTGAGTAGCTCTTCATACAGCCCAACTTCTCAAGATTATATGCTCTGCATACATATTGAGTAAGTATGATGCCACACTTGACTGTTCTATTAATAATAATCAATGATTTATATATTTTGGTTATTTGCTTTGTAATGGGGATAAATATGGATCTTTTCAATATGGGCCAAATAGCTGTCTTCCGGATTTCTTGACATGGACCATGGACGGGTGAGTGCTTCTGCTTCATCAGCTTGTTGAAGCAGTTCAAGTGATATCCGGTTGCCTTGTTGATTACTCTTTTTATAAGTGTTGTACTCCTTTTAAGGGTGTTGATTGCGGAGCCAAGTAAAATAAAATGCTTCTGATAATTTTGATCTTTTCTGTTTATCACCATAATTGTCTATTGGTCCAGTTGTGGGTTTTTATGTATGTTTTAGTGTAATCCAGACTGAATGCTATAGTATGTGATCTTCATTCGTAAGCACTTCAAGGCCTCTTCACTTTTAGCAAGCAAAGTTACTTTATTTGCTTTTCTGAAATGGCTAATAAGTCTTCTTACCTGATGCCAAGTTTTTCTTCAAATCTGCCATCCGAATCAGTCATATTTGTGGTCATATTTTGACTTATTTGATTCAAATCCTAGTAAAAAGTTTTGTTATTTTATCCAAATCCTAGTAAAAAGTTATTTGATTCAAATAACTTATTTGATTCAAATCCTAGTAAAAAGTTTTGTAGAATTTGGTTGCTGTCGAGTTGGTTCCAACTCATAGCAATCTTGCGTACAATAAAACAAAACACTACACTATCTGGTCCTGAACCATCCTCATAGCTCTTATGTTTGATCCATTGTTGCAGCCACTGTGTCAATCCATCCTGTCAAGGGTCTTCCTCTTTTCCACTGTCCTACTCATTAAGCATGATATCCTTTTCCAGAACCTTGTGTCTTCCGATAACATGTTCAAAGTACATGTAAACTTGATAAGCTAATTCTAAAATTCACATTAGAAGAACAAAGGGTAAATAAAAACCACAACAATTTTAGATAAAAACAAAGTAGAAGATCTAAATTTGTGGTAATTGGGCAGCACAAACTTGTCACTAGAATATACAAACTAATGAAACTGAATAAGTACAGAATTACACAAAATACAAGTTTAATATATAACAGAAATCGCATTTAAGGTCAAGATAGAGACTAGATAATTTGTGCTATAACAGTTTATTATAAATATTAGATAACTATAGTAGACCTGCCTGTTTGTTTTTATATTGGCTTATTTATTGTTTTGATATTGGAAGATGTACAACTGATATTTCAAATACCAGCAAGGTCACCTGCGGTGGACAAGTTTCAGAGACCTTCCAGATTAAGTAGAGATTATAAAAAAGGTATAGGCAGTCCACCTCTACGGGATTAGCCGTTAAAAACTTTATAAACAGCACTAGAACATTGTCTGACATAGTACCAGAATATGATAGGACAATAAATGTCTACAATGAAAACCAGGTAATATAGCTATTTTCAAATTTATGCACCTGCCACTAAAGCTGGTTATGAAGACATTGAAGGTTTCTGCCAAGTTCTTCAATTTGAAATTGATCAATCATATACTCAAGATGCATTGATATTTACTGGTGATTGGAATATGAAATTTGGAAACAGAGGAAGTATCAGTAGTTGGAAAATATGGCCTTGGTGATGAAAAGGAAGGTAGAACTTTCATGACAGGATTTTGCAAGGCTAGAGAATGTGAGGGAAGTTGACAGCACCCCACACATTATCTTGAAATTCATCTACGTAGATTGACATCTCAATCAAAACCCAGCTGTGCTTTTGTAAATATCATCAAACGGATTCTAGAAGTTAATGGAAACCCAAAGTAGAAAAAATAAACTTTGAAAAACAGAGTTAAAACTCATTTCATTTCTTGAAATATCTGATTTCAAGGCCTCCCGTAAAGCTGTAGAAATGAAAACATTGTGGTATAGATGATAGGGCACAAAGTATCTGAAGAGACTAAAGTATCCAGAAAGAGATGTCTGCACATTTGTATGACTTATTTTTGACAAGACAATTCAGAAGAAAAAGAACAGTCTTTAAATAAATGGCATTATATCTCTGAAACATTATACAAACATTAACTTAAATGGAACTTAAATATAACAGTTTGAAGCCTTCTACTTGCTCAGTATCTCCTGACCACCTGCCTTCTGACATCTGCCCGCACCCTGCTCGACATGGACCCCAACTGCTCCTGCGCCACTGGTGGCTCCTGTGGCTGCTCTGACTCCTGCAAGTGCAAAGACTGCAGATGCAAGTCCTGCAAAAAGAGCTGCTGTTCCTGCTGCCCTGCCGGCTGTGCCAAGTGTGCCCAGGGCTGCATCTGCAAAGGGGCATCGGACAAGTGCAGCTGCTGCACCTGATTGGAGAGAGCCCTTCCTAGATGTAAATACTGATCTGTACAACAAAGCCGGAGTTTTCTTTTTTACACAGTCCTAGATGTTTTGCTTGGTTTCTTTTTTCTATAAAACATTTGAATATTACTAATAAAGCTTGATGACTTCAAAAACATAAAATAAAAAATAAACAAAGAAATTTAAATTATAAAGCTTGTAGAAGAAAATTATAGGAGAAAAGATTTTATGGCTTTGAGTTTTCAGATATGACAACCCATAAAAGAAAAATATATAAATTTAATTTCAATTTCAATTAAAATATTTTGCTTTTACAAAAATCATTTTATTGGGGGCTCGTACAACTCTTACCACAATCCATACATACATCCATTGTGTCAAGCAAATTTGTACATTTGTTGCCCTCACCCTGAAATATTTTGCTTTTAAGATACACGTCAAATGAAAAGAAAAGCAAGCGGGTGGCAGAAAATATTTGTAAATCATTTGTTTCACGAGGTTTAAAAGCTTAACATTGAAAAATTAATCCTCCAAATGAATAGCAGTTACTCTTAAAGACAGCTAAATTTCAGAAACAAACATTAAATTACTGGGAGTGGAAAAATTATAATGGAAATAATAAGAACACTGACAATGGAAGAATATCACCCATGTCACTGAATGTTATGTGTAAAAACAGTTGAATAGAGACTTTTTTTTACTGTGTACATGCTTTTACCAAAATTAAAACAAAATATTAAAGTTGTAATGTATAAGGCATGAGGTGTGATTTTTAAATAGGTCAGGGTTATAACTCAAGGGGTTCAGAGGCTGTGTGTGTGATTTTTCAAGACCTACATTTATCTGGGAGAGCTGTGAGAATCTTCTGGGAATATAAAAGCAATATTTATAGTTCACTCTGATAGGCAAAATTCTAGGACAATGACCCATACCTTTTTATAATCCTCTCGTGAGATATATGTGAAGTTAACATTAACAAATAATGATTGTCCTCAGTGAGCATGACCTAACTAGGGGCTAATTGTGGAGTCTTGAAGCACAGAGCTCTTGCTCACAAAAGAGATTCAAGGTACAAGAGGGATTCCACATAAGGGAGATTCTCTTGCTGAGTTTGAAGATGGAGGGGCCACAAAGCAAGAAACACAGGCAATCTGTAGGAAGTGAGAACAAATCTTGACTGACAGCAAGCAAGGCAACCTCTTTTTTACAACTCCTGATTCTTCCAAAAGCTTCCTGATAGGAAGACAACCTGACTGAGATCTGAACAAACTAGGAAGAAAGCCTGTTGATTGACTTTGGAAACATCAGTTAAAGAAACCCTTATGGATCATAAGTCCAATCGCATTGTCAAGGTGGAGTCGACTAAATGGCAGTAAGCAGTAACAAAGTCTGGACAGAAAACAGCCACACCATGCTACAATCAAGCTAATAAACGGGTGTTTTTTGTTTTGTTTTTAAAAACAAGCATACAATGAACCCTATTTTATAATGGGCAGGGGATTTGAACACAGACTCTACCAAAGCTTTCATCATCACAGAAACACAAAACTACAGATAGAATGTTCGGTTTTGTTGCTGTTGAGTCAGCTCCACTGCATGGTGACTATATGTTCAACAGAACAAAATGTTTATTGGTATGCTCGATCTCATTTATTGGGCCACTATCTTTTGTATACTCTCAACCTAGACAATTCCTCTGCTAGCACTTTATTGGACAGTATTCTGTTGTAATTGTAAATGTTTTAATTAGATGTCACTAGAATTATAAGCTAAAGAATTATAATAAGCGAAAGGTGCTGGAGATGATGCAAAGCAGCTGAAACTTTGTAATAATCTTGATGTAAATGTAAATAGTATCACCACTCATTAACACAGCTTGTACACAAACAACTGTACATGAATATTTATTATTATTTTTAAAAAATGTTTCTCCTGTGCAACCTGCTTCAGTGCCGGAAGGCTACAGGTTAGGAGGCAAGGCAATGGTTCAGGGCTATGGTTTGCTCTGGCATGGGACACACCCACAGGGCCAGGCCTATCATAAATCCAAGCCTAGCATTGTACATGAATATTTATAGCCACATTATCCATAACAACCAAAAGGTAGAAGCCATTTAAAAGATACAGTCATTCAAGGGAATCTATTCAACAATGAAAAACAAAGAACTATTGATACCTGCAGTAACATGATAAAATCTCAAGTGCATTTGCTAAGTGAAAAATTAAGACTAAAAATACTACATGATGTATGATACAATTATATGAAGTTAGATTAATGTAGTATGACTTTTCAGAGGGGTTTAGGGCTTGAGATTGGAGGTGAATTTTGACTTCACAAGAGAATTTGGCAGAAAAAAGAATTTCGTGGGAGGGTGTGATTGAACTATATCTTAATTGTGGTTGTCACATTACTATACATTTATCAAAGAATCTTATGGTATATGAATTCACCTTATGGAAAAAAGAAACTGACAGCCAAAGTACCATTTTCAAAAGTTGAAAATATAGCATAGAATATTTTATTTTTTATAAACCATTTTATTGGGGGCTCTTACAACTCTTCTAACAATCCATACATCAGTTGTATTAAGCACATCTGAAATATGTTGCCATCATCATTTTCAAAACATTTTCTTTCTAATTGAGCTTCAGTATCTGCCTGTTTTTCCTTCCTCTCTGATCCTCCCACCCTCATGACCCCTTGATAAATTATAAATTATTGTTTTTATCTTATACCATCCACTGTCTCCCTTCACCCACATTTCTGTTGTTTGTCCCCATTGGGGAGTGGGGCCTAGAGGGGTATATAATCAATCATTTTGATTAGTTCCCACTTTCTCCCCCACCCTTCCCTACCCTTATGGTAGCACCATTCACATAACTGTTACTGAGGGGATCATTTGTCCTGGATTCCGTGTCACGAGAGCTCTTATCTGTATCAGCGTACATGCTCCAATGTAAGTTGGTTTCTAAGGTAGAACTGGGGTCATGATAGTTGGGGTTGGGGAAAGCATTAAAGAACTAAACGAATGTTGAATGTTTCATCAGTGCTATACTACACCCTGGCTGGTTTGCCCCCTTCCTTGTGACCCTTCTGTGAGGGGATGTCCAGTTGTCTACAGATGGGCTTTTGGTCTCCACTCCAACTCCCTTTTCATATCGATATGATTTTTTGGTTTGGTTTCTGATACCTGATACTGCCGACACCTCGTGATCACACAGGCTGGTGTGCTTCTTCCATGTGGGTTTTGTTGCTTCCTTGCTAGATGGTCACTTGTTTAACTTCAAGCCTTTAAGACTCCAGAGACTATATCTTCTAATAGCTGGGCATCAGCTTTCTTCACCAAATTTGCTTATGCACCCATTTTGTCTTTAGCAATCATGTCATGAAGGTGAGCACACAGAATGCCAGGTTATTAGAACAAAGTGTTCTTGCATTGACGGAGGACTTGAGTAGAGGTCCAGTGTCCATCTGCTACCTTGATACTGAACATATACATAGACTTATATCCCTATCATTATATATTAATATATTTACATATGTACATACCTATATTAATACCTCTATAAATTTCTTTTGCCTTCTAGTTTTTTCCTCTATTTCCTTTTACTTTCCTCCTGTCCCACTATCACGATCAACCTTGATTCAGCTCTCAGTAATTCCACTCAGCTACATTGCACTTGATCAAACCCCACCAGGCATTTACACCCTTCTCGCCATTGATTTTAGATCTCTTGCTAGTCTTTTCTTCCTAGGTTGGTTGGCTCCCCCGCTCCATTTTCCCCGCCTCCCCTTTTTCCCTGACCCCCTGAAACCATTGGTCCCATTTTCTCCTCAGGATTGTTTATTTTACCTATCTTATATAGACATGAAAAAAAAAGGGTGGGAGGGGGGTCTATAAATAGTTCCAGGTCTGTCTGCTGACCCTTATAGATGTTTTCCGATTGAGTCTGATGAGCGACAGCACAGAATTTGAGGGATTTTTATCAGACATATAACTGACAACTTGTCATCTGCAGGTGACACAACCTTGCTTGCTGAAGGCCAGGAGTACTTGAAGCATTTGCTGATGAAGATCAAGCATTGTAGCCTTCAGTATGGGTTGCAACACAATGTAAAGAAAAATACTTATAACAAGATTAGTATGTGAAAGCATAATAAAAAGGCAAAAGATTGAAGTTGTCAAGAATATCATTTTGCTTGGATCCATAATTGAAGCAGCAGTCAAGAAATGAAATGACATATTCCACTAAGCAAATCTACTGCACAAGACCTCTTTAAAAGTATTAATGAGCAAGGACCTTGAGAAGTGAGGTGCGCCTGACCTAAGCCATGATGTTTTCTCTGACCCTCCTTCCCCGCCCATTTTAGAACATTAATTATTCTTTTTTTTTTTTTTCAAGAAGCTCCCTAATTATTCTTATACTCATTATTAGTCCCCACTTTCCCCCCAGTCTCCCCTGTCATACCACCAAGGAGCCATTACTCTGGTTATTGTCTCTAAGCCAAAGTTATTGTTTTTTTTCAAATCATTTTATTGGTGGCTCATACAACTCTTATCACAATCCATACATACATCAGTTGTGTAAAGCACGTTTGTACATTCATTACCCTCATCATTCTCAAAACGTTTGTTCTCCACATAAGCCCCTGGCATCAACTCCTCTTTTTCCCCCTCCCTCCCCATTCCCCCTTCCCTCATGAATCCTTGATAATTTAAATTATTATTTTGCCATATTTTACATTGTCCGGTGTCTCCTTTCACCCACTTTTCTGTTGTCTTTCCCCCAGGGAGGAGGTTATATGTAGATCCTTGTAATCGGTTCCCCTTTTTTACCCCACCCTCCCTCCACTTTCCCAGTATCGCCATTCTCACCACTGGTCCTGAAGGGATCATCGTCCTGGATTCCCTGTGTTTCTAGTTCCTATTTGTACCAGTGTACATCCTCTGGTCTAGCCAGATTTGTAAAGTAGATTTGGGACCATGATTGTGGGGATGGGGTGGGGAAGGAAGCATTTAGGAACTAGAGGAAAATTGTATGTTTCATCATTGTTACACTGCACCTTGACTGGCTCATCTCCTCCGCGCAACCCTTCCAAAAGGGGATGTCCAGTGGCTGCAGCTGGGCTTTCCTCCTCATCCACAATGATATGATTTTTGTTCTTTGATGCCTGATACCTCATCCCTTCTACACCTCATGATCACACAGGTTGGTGTGCTAAGCCAAAGTATTTTTATTCACCTGGTATACATGTGAAAGTTGAACATTGAAGAAGGAAGTGCACAGAAGAATCAGTGCATTTAAAATATAGTTCTGGTGAAGAACATTGGAAGTGCTATGGACAGCCAAAGAGAACAAACAAATAATTCTTGGAAGAAGTATAGCCAGAATGTTCCTTAGAAGCGAGGATGGTGAGACTTCTCACATACTTCGGACGTATTAACAGGAGAGAGCAGTCCCTGGAGAAAGGCAGCATAAAAGGAGGGGCAGGCAAAAAAGGGAAGACTCTCCTTGTTGTTATCTTGCCATCTCCTTCACCAAAGTTGACCCTTGTTTACCCCTTCCCAATTACATCTCTCTCCAGTACTTTCCCAACCCTGTTAATCATCAGATCATTTGTTTTCAATGTGATATTTGCCCTTTTGTAATGGACTGACTCAGTTTCTCTCAACATAGATGTCCTGAGTTCATCCATGCAATGAGGTGTTTAAAAGATTCTTATTTTTTAGCAGGGCATAATCTATTGTGTATATGTATTCATTCTCCCACTGATGAGCATTTACTTTTATCTTCCTGCTATTAAAAAAATAGCACTGCAATGAACATGGGTGTGCATATGTCTATTTGTGACAATGCTTACTACTCTGTGGTACATACCAATTAGAGGGGTTTCTGGGTCTCATGTTACTTCTAGTCCCAATTTTTTTAGGAAATGCCCTACTACTTTCTATAGGGGTTGTATGTTTTAAATTCCCACCAGTGATATATGAGGGTTCTTGTTGCATCCTCATTGGTGTGTGTGTATGTGTGTTTAAATTTTGCTATTAATGTCGGGGTGAGACAATATCTCATTGTTTTGATTTATCTTTCTCCAAATGGCTGACATTTATATATGTTTGTTAGCTGCTTGAGTGTCTTTTGAAATCAAGTTAAACCTGCCCTCTTTATGTTGAAGTATTGAAGTTTTCTATAATTTTAGAGATTCGACCCTTGTTTGATATGTCACTGCTAATTTTTAAAAAAAATTTTTATTAAAAGTTCATTTTATAGGGGACTATTACAACTCATAACAATGCATACATCAATTGTATCAAGCATATTTGTATATATGTTGCCATCACTATTTTCTAGACATTTACTTTCTTTTGAGCCCTTGGTATTAGCTCCTCTTTTTTTCCTCCTTATCCCCCTACCCTCGTGACCTCTTGATAAATTATACATTATTATTTTCATATCTTACACCAACCCCTGTCTCCTTTCTCCCATGGTTTTTGTTGTTTGTCCCCTGGAGGGGGTATATGGTTATGTGTCAATCACTGTAAGTGGTTCCCCCTTCCTCCCCTCCTCTTCCCACCTTCTCCCTACTCTTCTGGTACCCCTATTCCCATTCCTGTTCTCCGTGTGTCGTGAGCACGTGGTCTGGTCTAGCCCGCAGTGAAAGGCAGTACTGGGGTCATAATAATGGTGAGGGTGAGGAAGCCTCAGGGAACCAGAGGAATAGTGTGTGTTCCATTGGTGCTTTACTGCGCCCTGGTTGACTCATCCCTTCCCTGTGACCCCTCTGTGAGGAGTTGTCCTATTGTCTTCAGATGGGCTTTGGGTCTCTGCTCCAACCCCCATCGTTCGCAAAAATATAGTTTGTTTGCGTGCTTGCTTGTTTGTTATGGGTCTTCTGATGCGGGTTACCCGTCCAGATTATACCTCATGATCACACAGGCTGGTGTGCTTCTTTCACGTGCGCTTGTTGTTTATACTTCAAGCCTTTAAGACCGCAGACACTATATTTTCTGATAGCTGGGCACCATCAGCTTTCTTCACCACATTTGTTTATGCACCCATTTTGTCTTCAGTGATTGTGCCGGGAGGGTGAGCATCACAGAATGCCAATTGTTAGAGCAAAGTGTTCTTGCATTGCGGGGTGAGTATGAGCAGAGGCCTGAATTCCGTCCACCACCTCAGTGTATTGCCATATAAACTTATGTACCTAGACCAATCCCTCTATTTTTATGAATTAATGCATTAACATATGTACACACCTATGCTTATATCTCTATCCATACCTTTGCTTCCTAGATCGTTCCTCTGTTTCCTTTTACCTTGCTCCTGCTCCACCATCATGCTTACCCTACTTCTGCCTCTTAGTAATTCTTCTCAGCAAGATTGCTGTTGCTCTAACACCCCCAGGATCTCTATATCCTCCTTGTTGTAAATTTTAATTCTTTAGTAGTTCCACTGGCTATGGTGTTGTTTGTGCCATGCTCCCTCCCCTGCCTCCTCCTCTTTCCAGTCTCTCCGGGACCATTGTCCCGTTGCTTTCTTCTCCAGCTTGCTTCCCAAGCCTGTTATATACAAGAAGACAAACCAATAATGACGTAGACCAAACAAAAGGTTGAAAGAAAAGGAAGAAAACCGAACAATTCCAGGTCTGTCCGCAGACCTTTATGAGTATCTCCCCACTGGTCCTGGGGGGATTCTGGAAGCTGCCCCTCCTAGCCTGAAGTCTATTTTGGGGGCTTTTTAGGGGCTTGGCTTTGCTCCCGTTGCTGATCTATTGTTTCCTTCTTGGTTTGCCCCACTGCAGGGGTTCAGACCAGACTAACTCTCTGCCGTGTAGCCCCAGTATTGTCCTCTGTCATGGTATGCTCCAGTAAGGGGACAATATGTCTTGAGCTGTTGTTGCCCTACAGTCCCCTCTGTGCCTTAGCAGCTCGGTGCAGGGATGTCCTCTGGGCTTGGTGTGCTGATAATGGGGTCTAGACAGTCTTACTTTTTCCTTCTTGGTTTGCTTCCCTGTGGACGTGGTATGGGTAGCCTTTGGCTCTGATTGGGGCCAGCCAATATTTTTGTCTTTCAGTTCTTTTTAAAAATTCTTTTGGTGAAATCTTTTGATACATGTGTCTGATTTTTAGGCAGTCCTAGTCATCTAGTTTGCCTTCTGTTTGAATGTTTTTTCATTATGTTTGGTAGTGTGTATATGCTATGCATTAAGACCACTAAGTTGGTCTTTTATCTTTGACAATCTTTTAATTAATTAATTTTTAAAAATCATTTGATTGGGGACTTGTACAACTCTTATTACAATCCATATATACATCCATTGTGTCAAGCACATTTGTACATTTGTTGCCATCATCATTCTCAAAACATTTGCTTTCTACTTGAGCCCTTGGTATCAGCTTCTCATTTTTACCCTCCCTCCCCACTCACTCCTCCCTCATGAACTCTTTATAAATTATTATTATTTTGTCATACCTTATACTGTCCTCCGTCTCCCTTCATCCACTTTTCTGTTTTCTGTCTCCCAGGAAGGAGGTTATATGTAGATCCTTGTAATCAGTTCCCCCTTTCTACCCCACCCTCCCAGTATCACCACTTTCAGCACTGGTCCTGAAGGGATCATCTGTCCTAGATTCCCTGTGTTTCCAGTTTCTATCTGTACCAGTGTACATCCTCTGGTCTAGCCGGATTTGTAAGGTAGTGTTGGGATCATAATAGTGGGGTGGCGGGGATGGGGCGGCAGGGGAAGCATTTAAGAACTAGAGGAAAGTTGTAAGTTTCATTGTTGCTACACTGCACCCTGACTGGCTTGTCTCCTCCCTGAAACCCTTCTGTAAGGGCTGTTTGACAATCTTTATAGTTCTAGGTTTTACATTTAGGTAGTTGATCTCTCTTGTGTTTGTCTTTTTATATGGTGTGAGATAAAGCTCCTGTTTCATTCTCTTGACAATAGATGTTCAGTTTTGCAAGCACTATTTCTTAAAGAGAATACCTCTCCTCTCCACTTAATGTGTCTGTCCTTTGTTAAAGATCCAACTGTTTGCAAGTGGATAGATTTACTCTTGGATTCTTGATTCTCTTGGTCTATGTGACTGTTGTAATATCAGTTCCAGGCTTTTTTTTTTTTACTGTGGCTATGTTGTAAATTTTCAGATGCAGTGAAAGGATGCGTAATTTGTTCTTTAGTAGTACTTTGCTTCTCTGGGGTTTCATTCATTTACATATAAAGTGATGATGAGTTTTTCCAGCTCTTTAAAAAATAAGATTGGAATTAGAACTGAGCTTGTGTTGTATTTGTGGATCATTTTGGATAGAATTGACATATTCACAATGTTAAGTCTTTTCATCCATAATCATGGTATAGTCTTTTATGTATAAAGGTCTCTTTCTGTTTCTTGTTTCATTATTTTGTAGTTTTTTTATATAGATCTTTTGTTTCTTTGAATATATTTATTTATAAGGATTTCATCCCTTTAGTGGTTATTATTGTAAATGCTACTGTTTTCCTGGTTTTGTTTTCAGAGTTCTCTTTGATAGGGCATTGGAATGATCTCAGACTCAAAAACTCATGGTGACTATTGGATAGGTTAGAAGTGTCCCTGATTTTCCAAGATTACAACTTTTTTTTCCAATATTTTTATGGACATATCTTATTTATTCCAGTATATCCCTTCCCTTCCCATACAGTTCTGTTGTTCAATCCCCTTGGGTGAGGTTATACAGTCATCAATGCTATCAACTCCCCTCATCCCCCTTCCTTCCCCCTCTTCCTTTCCCCTACCCTTGGGAACTGTAACTCCTGTCAGTGTCTCTGGGGGTCATCTATCTTGACTACCATGTTCTGAGCAATCTTAAATAAGCAAATGAACATATACAAGTCTAATATGACCAATGAGGTGCATCACGTATGGCCCATAATAGTAAGGGGAGGAAATCTTAAAAGCTAGCGGAGAATAGTTATGTGGTTCATCAGTGCCACACTGTACCTCCATTCTGGGAAGCACTTCTAAGAGGAACTGTCCAGTTGTCTTCATGGTGGACTTTGGATCTCCACTACATCCAGTCCCCCTTCATATCAATTTGGATGCATGCTTTTTGAACTTGTGATACCTCTTCCCGTCGATACCTCATGATCACACAGGCTGATGTCCTTCTTCTATGTGGGCTTTGTTGCTTCACTGATATAAGGGAACTCAATCTAGCATGTTTAACTCCAAGGTTTTAAGACCCCAGACGCATCTGTTTTTGATGGGCACCATCAGCTTTATTTACTGCACTTGCTTATGCACCCATTTTGTTTAGTGATTGTGTCAGGGAGGTTGGCCTCATACAGTGCCACACTATTAGAACAAACTGTTCTAGTACAGAAGTAAGATTTAAATAGAGACCCAAAGTCCATCTGTTTCCTTGTTGCAATTATATATATATACATACACAAACATACACATTCATATATGTATACTTATACATATATGCATATGTGTATCTATCTATATTGGGTTTTTAATTTTTTCCTCCTACCCCACTATTAGGCTTGCCTGTTGTTCACCTCTCAATAATTCTTCTCAGATACAATTTGAGTGATCAAACACCCAGAAAAACTGCATCCTCCTTCTGGTCCATTTTAGAACTCTTAACTATTCTCCTGTACCCATAATTGTTGGCTCTCTGCTCACCTCTCACCCTTCTCCCTCCTATACCCCCCAAGAACTATCGGTCCGGCTGCTGTTTTCATAAGACTGCTCATCCTGCTTTTCTTGTATAGTTTAACACCCAAAATCACCAACAAAGTCATAATCATAATAAAGTAAAAGAACAAAAACAGACCCAAAACCCCACCAACATACAGCTAGCCATCAGACTAACAGGGATCATGACATACCGCATTCATGTCGAAAGGTGAGTTTCCCATCTTTTCATGTTGCTACTCCTGCAGTCCGAGGTGGAGCGTCTCATGCCCTGCCCCCCATTTATACCTTTGACTTTAAGTGTGACTTCCATATGAGTAACCCCCAACATGTTCTAGTGGGGTGCCAAGCGCTGCCCCCTGAGTCAAAAGTACATACTCAGGGTTCTGTGGCTTCGCCCCCATCACTGGTCTGTTGCACTCTCCTCCTGGTCTGCCCCCATGAAGGCAGGTCACACCAGCCGCTCTCTCTGAACTGTATCTTCAGGGCTGTTCTCTGCAAAACTGTCTTCTAGGGAGAGGCCTTCAAGTTTCAGACCGAGGCTGGCCCCAAAGTCCTCTCTGGGAGCGAGCTGCTCCACTCAGGAACATTGCCCTCATGGATTGGCACGCTGGAATGAGACCCACTGCCATGCTGTTTCCTGTGGAGACAGAACAATACCCTCCCCTTGGGTTGGTTAGTACCCTAACCCCCAACCCCCCATTGCCTTTGTTTTTCTTCCCCTACCCCTCTTTGGACCTTAAAGACATATGGATGGTAGGGGGAGGAGATTCCTTTCATCATAGGTGCCAACTGCATCTACTGATGACATGAATCTGGGTTTGATTTGGCTCTTGCCAAAATATTTGGTCCTCAGCCCAAGAATTTTGTGTTACACGCATTTTCCCTTGTGCCTGTTCTGCTGTTTGAACTCATCTCAATGGACTCATGTTGTACTTGACCTTTTGTACTTGGCTATCGTCACTTAGCATAATCTCCAACTCCTTCCACATGAAACGGTGTTTCATTGTTTTGCCAGTATATTTTAGGGATGTGTAGTATTCCATTGTGTGTATATACTTGAGTATTTCAATCTATTCATCTATTGATGGAAATTTAGGCTGTTTCCAAATTTTTGAAGTGAACTGCACATCGACAAACAGTGGGAAGTAGATGAGTGGTTGTGGTCAGTTTCTTATTTCTTTTGGGTATATGCCAATAGTGGGATTGCTGAGTGTATGGTATCTTGCTTTCCATCTGGTTTAGGTATAACCAAATCTCTTTCCACAGTAGCTGTTCGCCACTGCAAGACCACCAGCAGTGAATGAGAGCTCCTATTTCACTTTTTACCCTCTCCAACATTTATTGCTTTTTGTTTTTTTGAATTAGGCTAGGTGTTAGGAGTATCTCATAATTGTTTTGATTTGCACTTTCCGGATGGCTAATGATGGGGAACATTTTCTCATATGTTTGTGGCCATTCAAGTTTCCTCCTTTGTTAATCATCCGTTCAAATCTTATCCACCTCCTGTGAGTTACTCATTTGGTTTTTTTTCTTGCTGTAAGCTTGCAGCATTCTGTAAATTTTAGTAATAAGCCCTCTGTCTGATTTGCCATTACTAAATACTTTTTCCCAGTCTGTGGGCTCTCTTGTTACTCTCTTGATGAAGTGTTTCGATGTTCACAGGTGTTTTAACTTTAGAATGCCCCACTCATCCATTTTATCTTCCTCTGAGTGTGTATCCTTCCTACTTCCTTATAGCCCACATATTCCCTGCGTTAAGGTTCTTATTTGTCTAATTTGTCCCAGTCCTCTCATTGATGAACCTAATAGTTTGGGTTTTATCTCAAGGTCTGTGATCCACCTTGAATTTGTTCTTGTTCGCGGAGTGAGCTAAGGGTCTTTCTTCATTCTTCAGATTAATAACTAGTTTTTCCAGGCACCATGTGTTGAAAAGGGCATCTGCTTCCTATTTGGTATTTTTGAAGCCTTTGTCAAAAATCAGTTGTCTATATGATGCTGTTTTTATTTCTGGATTTTCTGTTCTTATGTACTGGTCTGAGTATCCATTGTTATACCACTCCCATACTGTTTTGACGACCATGGTTGTATAATAATTTTTCAAGTCAGGTAATGCAAGCCTGCTCACTTTATTCTTCTTGAGTATTTCTTTGCCAATTCTGGGCTTCTTCCCTTTCTGTATGAAGTTGGTAGGGTTTTTTTCCATTTCTTTGAAATATGATGTAGGAATTTATATCGGGATTGCATTGAATTTGTATAGTACCTTTGGCAGGATTGACATCTTTATAATATTGAATCTTCCAATCCACGAGCGTGGGATATTTTTCCACTTGTGAAAATCCCTTTGGTTTCTTGTAATAATGTTCTATAGTTTTCCTCGAACAGATCCTTTGTTATTTTGGTTAGGTAGATCCCTAGAAATTTCAGTTTATGCTTCGCTACTGTGAAGGGTACTGCCTACTTGATCTCTTTTTCTGTGATCTCATCAGTGGGATATAGCAATCCAGTTGACTTCTGATTGATCTTATATCCTGCCACTCTACCATATTCCTCTACCGCAGCAGTTCTCAACCTGTGGTTCGTGACCCTTTTGGGGGTCGAACAACCCTTTCACAGGAATCACCCGATTCATAACAGTAGCAAAATTACAGTTATGAAGTAGCAACGAAAATAATTTTGTGGTTGGGGGTCACCACAGCATGAGGAACTGCATTAAAGGGTTGCGGCATTAGGAAGGTTGAGAACTACTGCTCTATCATTTACAGAAATCCTATTGTGGAGTCATTGGGGTTCTCTCTATAAAATCATGCCATCTGTAAATAGCAATAATTTCATTTCTTCTTTCCCGAAGCATATACCTTTCATATACCTTTCATATCCCGAAAGCATATACCTTTCATATCCCTTATATTATGAACTTGGACCGCCAAGATGATTCTGAATAGAAGTGACAAGGGGCATCCTTACTCAGTGGGAGTGTTTTCTTTTTTTCTCCATTAATTGTAACACTGGCTATTGGTTTTTAGTATATTGCTTTTATTATATTAAGGTAATTTCATTCTAATCTTATCTTCTTGAGTGTCTTAATTAGGAATGGGTGTTGAATGTTGTCAAATGCTTTTTCTCCATCTAGTGATATTATCATGTAATTCTTGTCCTATTTCTAGTTAATTTGATGGATAATGTTGATGGTTCTAATATTGAACCATCCCTGTAATTATTTTTATATACTTTTATATTCTATTGGCCAGAATTTTGTTGATGATTTTTGCATCTATATTCATAAGAGATATTGGCCTTTAATTTGCTATTCTTGTGGGATCCTTGCCTGGCTTTTGGTAGCAGTGTTATACTAGCTTCATAGAATGTGTTTGGGAGTTTACTATCCCAAACACATTTTCTATCTTCTGGAAGAACTCTGTAGGTTTGGTGTCAGCTCTTCCCTGAATGCTTGGTACAATCCTGTGAAGCCATCTGGACCAGGTTTTATTTTAGTTGGGGATTCCTTAATAACCTTATCTATTTCTTCTATTTCTATGAGTCTATTCAGTTTTTTTGACATCCAAGATAGGAGAAAACTTGGGGGGAAGGTTTGTTCTTCCAGATATTTGTCCATGTCCTCCAAGTTGTTGAATTCATTGGAGTAGAGTCTATCGTAGTACTGTGTAATTAGTCTTTTAATTTCATTGGGGTCCATTGTAATTTCATCCTTCATCCTGGATATTGACCTCTGTTCCTTCCTATCTTTTGTCAGGTTTGATAGCATTTTGTTAATTCTGTTGATCCTTTCAAAGAGCTAGCTTTTTACTGAGTTGATTTTTTTTCCATTTTTCCCATTCATTTATCTCTGCTCTAATTTTCATAATTTCTTTTCTTTTGCCATTATATGGATTATTCTATAACTCTGTTCTAACTGCTGAAGGTTTTGTGATAGGGTATGGACTATACATCTCTTCTTCATATGTGCATTTATCACTATCAAGCATCCTCTGATTATGCCTTTACTGTATCCCATAGATTTTGGTATGATGTGTTCTCGTTCTGATTTGTTTCTAGAAACTTCCTAATTTCATCTTTTGGAGGATTTGGTTGACGAACTTCGTGGGTCTCTCATTGGGCAAGTATTATGTTTATTATGCTCACAGGCTCTTGGTCTACTGCTCCCTTAAGCATTTTGTATAGTGCCTATGCTTATCTCTTGTTATGTCCTGCACCTTGAGATCTATTTTATCAGAGATTAAAACGGCAACTCCTGCTTTCTTTAGGTTGCCATTCGCTTGTTATACTTTTTGCAACCTTTAACCCTCAACCTGTGTTTGACTGTGAGCTTGAGATGCCTCTCTTGCAGACAGCAGATTGATGGATTTCCCCCCTAATCCAGTCTGCTAGTCTTTGTCTTTTAATGGCTGAATTCACACCATTGAAGTTCAGAATGGGTTCTCTCAGACCTTTTGTGTTAAGTATTTTCCTACCTCCCTCTTTAGCTGTGTGTTGTGTATGTGTAGAGGATTCATACTTGCCTGCTTTCCTCCATTGGGTCAAAAAAGACTTAGGCATTGCATACAGTGCCCTGACCACTGGATAGTGTTGCACTATGCAGTAGTCTTATGCTTGTGTTCTGTGGATGTTGGTCTTCTGGCCAGACTGGGTTGGAAAATGATCTTTGTAGTGCTGGTTTACTTTTTATGTGTTCTCTAAAGTGCTCCTTAACCGAGGAAACTTAACCTCCCCTACTATTTTGATGGAGAGTTTGGTGGAGTAGATGAACCTTGGGCTACAATTATTCTCCTTAAATTCTGAAGATGTTACTCTATTCTCCCCTCTTCTTCTTGGATTCTGCTAATAAATATGAGCATCTGCTTATCTTATTACCCTTATAGGTGATTTCATTTTTTTCTCTAGTTGCTCTTATGATTTTCTCCTGTTTCTCAAGTTGGATAATTTGGCTACTATATGCCTTATTCCTGAGATTCAGTCTAAGTGATGTTCTCTCTACTTCCTGGATGATTTTCTGATCCTCTTTTATTATGTTGAGAAAGTTTTCCTCCAGGAACTCCCTCATTATTTTGGCTGTTGATTTCTTTGTTATATCTTGCTTTGGTATCCAAATTATTTGCATATTGTTTCTCTTCATAGCATTGTTCGTTGTTCTCGGGTTTTCTTCCGCTTCTTTCATTATCATGTCTGATTGTCTTTCATTTATTGAATTCTGCTAGGTTATCTTCAAAGTTGTAGATACAGTTCTCTGCTTCTTCTAGCCTGTTGGTAAGGTCTTTCATTGTCTTTTTTGTTAATGCTGCATCATCCCTTAACTCTTGTATTTCCCTTCTGTTTGTGACTCTATCCTGTCTTTTACTTCATCCTTTTTCTGTAATGATTCCCACATATCCTGAATGACTCTAAGCAGCAGCCTGAAGATTTCTTTCTGTGGCGGTTCATACTCTGCTTCTTCTATATACGTCTCTAGGTTCAAGTCCTCCTCTGACATTGCATTTTGTTTCTCTTGCTTTCTTATAGTAGCTGCTGAAGTGGGTTGTTGTCTGTGTGTCATTTTGTTGGAGCTTATTGCCATTTGTCTTGGAGTCTAGGCTGGCTGGAATTGGGGAAACCAGGGAGTGGCTTGTGGGCGTGGGAAGTGGCCAGCAGGCCTGAGGAGTTTGAGAGGCAGCCAGCGAACACAGGAAGTGACCAGTGGACACAAGGCATCCGGGATTTGTTGTGTAGGCATGGGAAGTGACCAGCAGGTGTGAGGGGGGCTTAGACCCAGCATGCAGAGGCAGGAAAAAGCTAATGGGTGCAGGAAGCCAAAGAAGAGGCTAAGGGGCACAGAAAATGGTCTGCATGCATGAGAGGACCTGTGAAGCAGCCAGTGGTCATGGATATATTGGCCTGCCAGTGTTGAGGTCCTGGAAAGCAGACTGTGGGTGCAAGAAATGGCTGGTGGGTGTGGGACTCCTCGAGGAGCATTCTGCGGGTGCAGGAAGAAGCTGGTGGATGCAGGGATCCTGAGAAGCAGCTGATGAGCACAGGAAATGGACAGCAGCTGTCAGCCGGTCTGGCGAGTGGCTGGTGAGCACAGAGAATTGCCTGCAGACTCAGAGAACCCAGGAATCAGTCACTAGTAACACTCAAGCTCCAGAAGCTCTGCCAGGGAGAGGGAGGGGCAGATCCAAAAAGCCCGGGATTTGGTCATCAGTGACACTCAGGCTCAGGGGACTGCAAGGGAAGAAGGAGGGAGAAGGCGCACTAAGCCCTGAAAGCACGTGCAGGTGACTCTCAGTCTTGGTGACTGTGGAGAAGGAGTGGGACGTGGCTGCAGAACATGGGAGATGATGCCACTGTCTCTTGGGCTCAGGCGACTATGGGAGTGGGCGCACCAAGCCCAGAATGTAACTGCTGGTGGCATTTGGCTCTGGCGATGGCAGGGAAAGAGGTGGGAGTAGCTGCAGGACCACTGGGAACCAGTACCAGTGTCGCTTGGACTCCGGTGACTGCAGGAGAAGGAAGAGGGAGTGGGCACACCAAGCCGAGAAAGAGGCCACACGTGGTGCTAGTCCCCAGTGACTATGGAGGAGGAGGAGGGAGAAGTGGGCACACTGAGCCCAGAAAGCTGCTGCCATTGGCACTCGGCCCCTATGGCTGCAGGGAAGTTATAGGGAACAATGGCAGAACACCTAGTAAGTGGCCACTGACCGTTGCTGGGCTTTGAAGAGGAGGAGGTAGCCACTTAGAAAATGCAAGAAAGATATTTACTTGTGTTTCATTGACTATGCAAAGGCATTCAACTGTGTGAACTAATAAATTGTGGATAACCCTGAGAATAATAGGAATTCCAGAACAGTTCATTGTGCTCATAAGGAACTTGTACAGGGATGAAGAGGCAGTTGTGCAAACAGAGCAAGGTACTGCACAGTTAAAATAAGGAAAACTCTGCTTCAGAGTGCATCCTCTCACCGTACTTACTCATTTTGTATGCTGAGCAAATAATCAGAAAAGCTGGACGGTATGAAGGAGAACATGGCATTAGGTTTGCATGAAGGTTTATTAACAACCTGAGATCAGCAGATGGCCCAACCTTGCTTGTTGAAAATGAGTAGGACCTAAAGCACTTGATGATGAAGATCAAGGATTGTAGCCTTCCATATGGATTACAACTCAATGTAAGGAAGACCAAAATCCTCACAACTGGACTAATAAGTAACATCACAATAAATGGAGAAAAGACTGAAGTTTACAAGGATTTTGTCTTACTTGTATCCACAATCAGTGCTCATGGAAGCAGCAGTAAAGGATCAAATGATACACTACATTGGGTAAATATTCTGCATAAGACCTCATTAGAGTACTAATAAGCAGGGTTGCTACTTTGAAGACTAAGGGGTGTCTGACCCAAGCCATGGTATTCTACATTGCCTCATATGCAAATAAAAGTTGGACATTGAAAAAAAAATTTTTTTTTAAATAAATAAATAAAAGTTGGACATTGAATAAGGAAGACCATAGAAGAATCAATGCATTTGAACTATGGTGTTGGTGAAAAATATTAGAAGTACTATGGACTGCTAAAAGGACAAATCGATCTGTCTTAGAAGAAATAAGACCAGAGTCCCCCTTATAGGTGAGGATGGCAAGACTTGGTCTTACATACTTCAGACATATTGTCAGGAGAGACCAGTCATTGGAGAAGGACATCATGTTTGGTAAAGTGGAAGCGCAGCGAAAAAGAAGAAAGCCCTCAATGAGATGGACTGACACAGTGGCTGCATCAATGGGCGCGGGCATAGGAACAATTGTGAGGATGGCGCAGGACTGCAGAATTCCGTTCTGCTGTGCACAGGGTTGCTGTGATTTGGAACCAACTTGATGGCACCTAACAATAACAACAACAACAGCATTTTATCCAGGATTGTAGTACAACTGTTTTTAATTGCCAGGGTAGGAGTGAGTAATTTTTTTTTCTTTTCTGAAAAGGGGACAGTAGGCCAAGTAAGTTTGGGAACTTCCGGTGTAAGGCAGTGGTTCTCAACCTTCCTAATCCTGTGACCCTTCAATACAGTTCTTCATGTGGTGTTGACCTTCCAACCATAAAATTATTTTCGTTGCTACTTCGTAACTGTAATTTTGCTACTATTATGAACCAGGCGACCCCTGTGAAAGGATCATTTGACCCCCCAAGGGGGCACGACCCATAGGTTGAGAACCGCTAGTGTAAAGGAATCTGATCTTTGTTATTTTGAAATATGTGAAAGAACTTTATTTCTTCTCTGCCACTTTTGATGCCTTTAATTTCCCATTTTTGATAGCTCTCAGGAAGAATACTAGCATAATATTGAATAGGAGTATTGTAAACAAATGGTATCCTTGACTTGCTCCAGTTTGCAAAGGAAATGCTTTCATTTTACTTCCATTGAGAATAATGCTGGCTTTTGGTTTTATGTGTATGCCCTTTATATTGTATTGAGGAATCCCACCCTTTTTTTCAACTTTCTTGAGTATTTTTATCAGGTATGGGTTTTGGATTTTGTCAAATGCCATTTTTACATCAATTGGTACAATGATGTGGAGTTTAAATTTGTTTTTTTTTTCAATATTATAGATTATAGTGACTTTAATGCTGAAACACCCTTGCATATAACGTATGAATCCCATTTGGTCATGATGTTTTGATTTCACACACACACACACACACACACACACACACACATATGTGCTTTTGAATTCTATTGGCTGGAATTTTAAGAATTACATGGTTTTTGTAATGTTGAACCATTTTTCTATGCCTGGTATGTGGATTTCACTTGCCAATTATGTATTTTTAGATTCTTTTGGTAGGATTTTTTTTTTCCACAATAAGATCTTTTATTTGTCAACACTAAGTCTGAATTTTAAACAGATTCTTGAACTGGTGGCTCATAGCCATCAGCTCGTTCCACTTTTGCACATGTCTCATCACCTGTAGTTTTTCCAGAACTGCCACCTTCACCATGAAGCTCCATGAGTTTTCCCAATTCAAACTTGGGCTTTTTCAGCATCTTTACTTTTCTGTGTCTTTCCCAATGCTGTCTGGAATCAATTTATTGACCACTTCTTTCAAGTCATTTGTCTGCACCTCTCGGGTCATGATTTCCATCATTTTCTTTCGGATTTGGCGGACCTGCTGGTGCTGAGCATAAGAGGTCTTCCGAATCTGATTATTGCGTTTTTTAGTAAAACCAACACAGAACAGACGAAGTAGATACCCATCAGTAGTCTTGACATCAACATGAGCTTCAATCATGGTCTGCCATTTCTTGACCATGGAGCACATCTTGTTGCGCGTGAGGTCCATGCCGTGGAAGTTGGTCAGGCAGTTTTTGCCCTGAACATCCTCGGTAATTAACTTAAATTTTCTAAAGGCAACCTCATCGTTTTGCAGATCAGCAAGGCTCACTTCAAAAACTCGACCCTTGAGGCCATCAGATGCAAATTTGGTTCCTTGAGTCCTGGTGACCAGTGTTTTCCCAATATTTCTTATATTGAACATAGCTGGTGCTTTCACATCATACCAATCTTTCTTAGAAAATGGATCCACCACTTTCTTCTTAGCTCCTTTTTTGCCACCTTTTGTAAGGCGCTTGTTCTTGCCAAGCGCCATGGCGCCGTGCAGAGAGCCAAAAGGCCTTTTGGTAGGATTTTGTTGAGAACTGTGCATCAGTGTTCTTGAGGGATATGGATCTATCATTTTTAAAAAATGATTTTTAGCTCTGGTTTTGGTATCAAGATTATATGAACATCATCAAATGAATTTGAGGGTTTTCCATCCTTTTCTATACTCAGGAATAGTTTGGGTAGAATTAATGTTATCTTTTCTCTGACTGTTTTTTAGAATTCATCAGTGAAACCATCTGATCTTGGATTTTTTTTTTCTTCCCAGTTGGGAGGTTTTTAATGACCTGACCAATTTCTTCTTTTATTATAGGTATGGTCAGTCTTCCTACTTCAGTTTGTGTTAGTTCAGGTAGGTTGTTTCTTTGTAGAAATTATCCAGTTCATCTAGGCTTTGAAATTTGTTGGAACACAGTTCTTCATACAGACCCCCTAAACTCAATGCCATTAAGTCAGTTTCTAGTAATAGTGACCCTCTGACATATAACTGGACCCTTTGGAGTACAAATGTAAATATGTAGAGACTGTGAATCTTTATGGGAACAGAAAGTCTCAGCTTTATTCCAAGGATTAGCTGGTGGTTTCAAACTGCTAACCTTGTGGCTACCATCCCAATGTGTAACACCCCTTGCCATTCGAGCTCTTTCAGTTCTTCCTAGTACTGTCATTATCTTTTCAGATTGTGTTGGTTCTTCTGTGGCATCGCTCATCTCATTTCTGACTCGTTATTTGCATCTTCTCCTTTTCCCACTTTAGATTTCCTAGAGTTGTCTTTTTCAATTTTCATTTCTTTATAAGTTTGGTTAATGTGTTTTAATCAAACTTTTATTGGGTGCATAGGTATTAAGCACAATGTTGAATAGAAGTGGGGATCAAGGACACCCTTGCCGGGTTTCCTGACTCAGTGGAAATGTTTTCAGCTTTCTCCATTCAGTGTAGTATTGGCTGTTGATTTTTTGGATATGGTATTTATTGTATTGAGAATTTTCCCTTCTAAACCTCTCTTCATGAGAGTCTTTATTAGGAATGGGTGTTGGATATTATCAAATGCTTTTCTGCATCGGTTGATATGATCATATAGTTCTTGTCCAGTTGATGTGGTGGGTTATATTGTTTATCGAATGTTGTACCATCCCTGCATCCTAGTATGATTTTTGTTTTATATATGTTGTTGGATTCTATTGACCAGTATTTTGTTGAAGATTTTTGCATCTATGTTCATGAGAGATATCTGTCTGTAATTCTTTATTCTTGTGGGGTCTTTGCTTGATTTTGCCATCAGGGTTATACTGGCTTCATAGAATGAGTTTAGGAGTTGACTGTCCCATTGTATGTTTTGGAAGTTTGTGTAGATTGTGTCAGTTCCTTTCTGAATGCTTGGTAGAATTCTCCTGTGAAGCCATCTGGACTGGGGCTTTTTTAGTTGGGAGTTTCCTGATGATGTTGTCTATTTCTTCTTTTGCTATGGGTCTGGTCAAGTCCTTTTTTTGGTTTTGTTTTGTTTTCATTATTCTTTTTTTTCCAAAGAATATTTTTATTGAAGGGATATTACTCTTCCAGTATATCCCTTCCCTTCTCATACATTTCTGTTGTTCAATCCCATTGGGTACAGCAATACAATTATCAGTGCTATCAACTCTCTTTTCCACCCACTCTCCACCACCCCCACCCCCCATACCCTGAGGGGAACCCTCAGTGTCTGAGGCGGGTCTTCTATCTTGACTACCATGTACCGAGCAATCTTAAATGTTCAAATGAGCATACACCAGTCTAACATGACCAATGAAGTATATCACCCACAGACCATAATAGTAAGGGGAGGAAATCTTAAAGAACTAGAGGATAGTTTTTTGGTTCATCAGTGCAACACTGCACCCTGGATGTATCCTCCTTTCTGCAAGGTCCTTCTAAGAGGGACTGTCCAATTGTCTTGCTGGTGGCCTTTTGGTATCCACTACATCCAGTCCCCTTCATTTAAATTTGTTCAAGTTTTTAATGTCCATATGTGTTAATTTGGGGAGAGAGTGGTTTTCCAGGTTTTGTCCATGTTCTCCAAATTATTGGATTTGTTGGAACACAATGTTTCATATTAATGTGTAATTAATGTTTTTATTTCAATAGGGTCTGTTGTGACTTCCCCTGTTTCATCTCTAAGTTTAGATATTGACTTATGCTCTTTCTTTTCTGTTAAGTTTGCTAGCAGTTTGTCAATTTTGTTGATCCTTTCAAAGAACCAACTTTTTCTATGTTCATTTTTTCCATTGTTCTGCTATCCAGTTCATTTATTTATATTCTTAATGTTTGATTTCTTTTCCTTTTGCTTTAAGAAGGATTATGCTGTTGACTCGTTCTAGCTGCTAGAGGTGCTGAGTTAAGGTGCTGACCATTATTCTCACCTCTTTTTAAAAAAATCATTTTATTGGGGACTTGTGCAGATCTTAACACAATCGATACATACTTCCATTGTGTCAAGCACATTTGTAAATATGTTGCCTTCATCATTTTCAATGCATTTTCTTTCTAATTTAGCCCTTGGTAGCAGCTCATTTTACCCCTTCCCCCACCCTCCCTCCCTCATGAATCCTTGATAATTTATCATTTTTTTCCATTTCTCCATTGACCGTTGTCTCCTTTCACCCACTTTTCTGTTCGTCCCCCTGGAAGGGGGTTCTATGTAGATTATTGTGATAGGTTCCACCCTTTTCCCTTTCCCCTCCCCTTCCCCTTTCCGTTCCGCTCCTGGTGTCACTACTTTCATTATTGGTTCTGAGGGGTTTATCTGTCCTGGATTCCCTGTGTTGTGAGCTCTTATCTGTACCAGTGTACATGCCTTGGTCTAGCCGGATTTGTAAGGTAGAATTGGGATCATGATAGTGTTGGGGGGCGGGGGGGGCAAGCATTAAAGAACTAGAAGAAAATTATATGTTTCATTGGTGCTATACTGCTCCCTTACTGGCTAGTCTATTCCTTGTGATCCTTCTATAAGGGGATGTCCAATTGTCTACAGAAGGGCTTTGGGTCTCCACTATGCCCTCCTCCTCATTCACATTAATATGATTTTTTGTTCTGGGTCTTTGATACCTGATATCTGATTCCGTTAACACCTCATGATCTCATAGGCTGGTATGCTTCGTCCATGTGGGCTTTGTTGCTTCTCAGCTAGATGACTGCTTGTATATCTTCAAGCCTTTAAGACCCCAGGCGCTGTATCTTTTGATAGCCGGGCACCATCAGCTTTCTTTACAACATTTGCCTATGTTCCCATTTTGTCTATAGCGATCCTGTCAGGAAGATGAGCATCATAGAATGCTGGGTTATTAGAACAAAGTGTTCTTGCATTGAGGGAGTGCTTGTCTCCCCTCTTTTTCCATGTGTGCATTTACTGCAATGAAGTGACCTTTATTGCCTTTGCTGTTGCCCATAGGTTTTCATATGTTGTATTGTCGTTCTCATTGGTTTCTAAGAATTTTCTAATTCCCTCACTAATTTGGGCTAGGACCCGTTCTTCTTTGAGACATGTTATTGAGACACCATGTTTGTCTTTGGTTTTTAGTTCTTTATCTTGATGATTTCCAGGTTTATGGTGCTGTGGTCAGAGAAGGTGCTTTGAATGACGTCTATGTGTTTGCATTTTCTCAGACTTGCCTTGTGTCCCAGTATGTGGGTTGTTGTCAAGTATGAGCCATGCGCATTGAGAAGAATGTGTATTTTTTTTCTGTTGGTTGGAGAGCTCAGAAAATATCTATTTTAAGTTGAGTTGCTTGGTTGTGTTATTCAGATCTTCAGTTTATTTACTGTGTTTCTTACCTGATGATCTATCTTTCTTTTCAAGCGGTGTATTGAAATCACCTACTATAATTATTGATCCAGTGATTTCTCTTTTCATCTCTTTGAGAATTTGGTTGATGAATTTTGAGGGTCTTTTGTTGGTTGCATATATGTTTATGTAATTTTGTTTTTGTTTTTGTTTTTTTTAATATTTTTTATCGTTTTATTAGGGGCTCATACAACTCTTATCACAATCCATACATACATCAACTGTGCAAAGCACATCTGTACATTCATTGCCCTCATCATTCTTAAAACATTTGCTCTCCACTTAAGCCCCCGTCATCAGGTCCTCTCCTCATTTTTCCCCTCCCTCCCCACTCCCCACTCCCTCATGAGCCCTTGAAAATTTTTTTTTTTTTAAACATTTTATT
>NW_022106189.1:8189664-8245944 GCF_000313985.2 Echinops telfairi | reverse complement strand
TCCTGCCCTACCAGGTCTCCCACACCCACCTCCCCACCAATTTGGATCGCTTGTTGTTCCCTTGTCCCTGTGTTTGTTATCCCCTCTTCTTCCCTTCCCCCCTCCTCCCCCTCTCCCATGTCTCCCCGGAACTGTCAGTCCCGTTGTTTATGTAATTTTGGTCTACCGATCCCTTGAGCATTATGCAATGTCCATTCTTATCTCTCATTATGTCTTATACTTTGAGGTCAATTTTGTTAGAGATTGGTATTGCCACCCCTACTTTTTGCTTATTGCCATTATCTTGGTAAAATTTTCACCATTCATTGACTTTCAGTTTATTTTTGTTTGTGAGTTTGAAATGTGTCTCTTGAAAGTAACAGATTGATGAGTGATGTTGTCCAATCCACTCCGCTGCTCATTGTCTTTTAATAGGTGCGTTTAAACCTTTAACATTCAATGTAATTAAATCTTATGTAGATTAGTTGCTGTCATCTCCTATTTGTGCTTGATATTTTACTTTCTTCCCCTTTCATAGGGTGGTATGTATGTGAGATGTTTATTCTTGTTTTCGCTTCTCCATTGAATCATAATGTTTTCAGTACTGTTTTCAGTGTGCTGGTTTGTAGATGGTGTTATACCCTGTGGTGGTCTCATGTTTGTGTGCTGCGGTTGTAGGTTTTCTGACTAGAAAAACTGGAAAGTTTTTTGTAATGCTGGTTTCGTTTTTACGAATTCTATAAATGTTTCCTTGTTTGAGAAAACTTTCATTTCTCCTTCAAATGTGATGGAGAACTTTTCTGGATAAAGGCGCAAGGATTGCAGTTGTTGTCTTTCAACTTTTGGAATATGTTGTTCCTGGAAAATGTATTGTGTGTAGATGTGGAAGGAGTGTTAGTTGGGTGAGTAAGGGATTAGGGTATAGGTGCTTGGAAGTAGATTTTAAGTGATGTAGTAATCATGGGAAGCCTTCCTGTCATAGTAATTTTTAATGAGTTGGAGAAGGGGGTTATGAGAGTTGAGATTTTACTTGGTAAGTTAAAGGAGAATGTGCTACTGAGGTGGAGGGAACTGGTTCCAGAGGTTATGGTGGTAGGGATAAGTGAGGGCTATATTGAATCTACCTGAGTCTCCTGTTGACACTGAATATTGTGAAGGGAGTGTGAAGTCCTTCCATTCATTATGCTTATAACAGTGAATTCTTGCACAGTGCAGAATTATCCACTCCTAGGTGTGGTCCTACGGTGGATATGGGCTACTGTAGTGCAAGCCCCAGGAAAGGGGCTTCCAATTAATGGGTGGTATGGCTTAGCACAGGTTCTGCAGGCTGCCTCAGGCCACCTAGAAAGCTGGGAATGCCGGGTTCCATTTCCTCTGGCAGGGTCAGGAGTTTTCTTTTTCCTTTCTCAAAACAAAATAGGAACAGATCTAACAACCTCCTGGAGCCTGCTGTGCTGCAGCTTGCAGCCTCGCCTCTTTCTCTCCAGCGTCGGGTCCCTCTCCAACTATCCAGGACTTTCCTTCTGTAAAACCCAGTCATTCCCATGCCACCAGGGGAGGCAGCTGGGCCTTGGCTAGGGATTATCTCCAATGGGAACTCTACTCCGTGGGCTGCCAAAGGTTCCAGCACCCAGAGCCTGCAGGAGTCCATGTGAGGTCATGTACAGCAGATTTACCCAATAAAATACATCCTTTGATCTCTTGGCTGTTGCTTCCAATCTTTTCTCTGTTAATTGCCACTTATATTTGTTGAGTTTACACTCTGTTAGGAACCACATCACACTTGGCTTATTTGTTTGTTGAAGGAAGGAATCTTCAAGCTTCATTCAGATTGTATACTTTAATCTGAATGCTGTGGTTATTAGGTCAAGTCCGTTTCAGCTCACAGTGACCTGATATACAGCAGAACGAAATGCTCCACAGTCTAGCGCCATCCTCACAATTGTTATTTGAACTGCAGCAACTGTATCGATTTATCTTGTTGACGGTCTTCCCCTTTTTATGATGTGCTTCTCCAGGACTAGTCTCTCCTGACAACATGTTCAAACTACTAAATCTTACCACCAATGCTACTAAGGAGGATTCTGGTTCCAAATTTATGATCAAACACTGAAAAGTTTGAGAACTCGACATATTTTTCCCATAAGAAATAATGAAAAACCAATTCATTGGTTCTGAGACCCTTGAGCCTTCTCGAATAACATTGTCTTGGATAATCTATTCTCATCAAGTTGTTTGTGATTTATCCAGATTAAGAGTTAACTTTTCAGCCTCTTTGATGGTCTAGGTTCTTTGTTTCATGGTTAACAACTTTCCAACCACCTTTTGATGACATGTTTTATCAATTTCTGACTAAAGACAGTAGAATTCCGTAATTTCTTTGTCTAGCTTTTGTGGTTGGTACATAATTTTGAATAATAGTTGGATTTATTGGATTTCCTTGACATCATTGTATTGTAAGCCAGATTTTGAAATGCTCCCCCTTTCCGTTTTTTCTAAAGGTAATTTTATTTGGGGCTCTTACATCTCTTATAACAATCCATATATCATTTGTATCAAGCATATGTGTACGTATGTTGCTACTATCATCATTTTCTAAACATTTACTTTCTATTTGAGCCCTTGGTATCAGCTCCTCTTATTTTCCTTCCTCCCCCTCCCAACCGCATGACACCTTGGTAAATTATTATTATTTTAATATCTTACACGGACCGCTGTCTCCCCTCACCCACATTTCTATTGTTCATCCCCTGGGCGGGGGTGTTATGTGTCGATCATTGCAGTCAATTCCCCCTTTCTCCCCTCCTCCCCTACTTCCCCGCTTCTCTCCTGGTATCACTACTCCCATTTCTGTTCCTGAGGGGTTTATCTGACCTGGATTCTGTGTGTTGTGAGCCCCTATCTGTACCAGTGTATATGCTCTGGTCTAGCCCAAAGTGAAAGGCAGGACTGGGGTTGTGATAGTGGGGAGTGAGGAAGCCTCAAAGAACCAGAGGAATATTGTGTTTCATCAGTGCTATACTGTGCCTTGCTTGACTCCTTGTGAGCCTTCTGTGAGGGGATGGCCTATTGTCTACAGATGGGTTTTGGATCTCTGCTCTGACCCCCCTCATTCTCAATATATTTTTGTGAGGGTTTTTTTTTGGGGGGGGGGGCATGTCTTCTGGTGCCTGTTACCTGATTTTGTCGACACCTCATGATCACACAGGCTGGTGTTTCTTCCATGTGGGCTTGTTGCATCTCTGCTAGATGGCCATTTGTTCAACTTCAAGCCTTTAAGACCCCAGATACTACATGTTTTGATAGCCAGGCATCATCAACTTTCTTTACCACATTTGCTTATACATCCATTTTGTCTTCAGCGATCATGTCAGGAGGGTGAGCATCACAGAATGCCAGGTTGTAATGTTCTTGTGTTGAGGGAGGGCTTGAGCAGAGGCCCAAAGTCCGTCCACTTCCTCAATATATTGCCATATAAATATATGTACCTATGTCAATACCTCTATTTTTATGAATATATATTTACATAAGTGCACACTTATGTTTATACCTCTATCCATAGCTTTGCTTCCTAGATCTTTCCTCTGTTTCCTTTTCCCTTCCTCCTGTCCCACCATCATGCCATTCTTCTGCCTCAGTAATTCCTCTCAGCTAGATTGCTGCTGCTCCAACACCACTGGGATCTGTATGTTCTCCTTGTTGTTGCTTTTAATTCCCTCGTCCCCCTGTCTATGGCGTTGTTTGCTCTCTGCTCCTTTCCCCTGCTTCCTCCTTTCCCCCAAGTCCCTCTGGAACTTTTGGTCCCATTGCCTTCTCCTTCGAGCTTGCTTCCCATGCCTATCGTTTATAGGTAGGCAAAACAATAATAACAGAGACAAAACAAAAGATTGACTAAAAAGAACAAAACGAAAAAGAAATACCCTTTTTGACAACAAATGTAACATTATGCCTTTGGATTGTTACATTCCCAGCATAGTAAACCATATGATTTTCTGATTCAAAATTGTCAGTATTAGTCCATTTCAGTTCACTAACACCCAGGATAATGAGCTTTATGCATTTCATTTAATTTTTGATGACTTGTAAGTTTCTTAGATTCCAGTTTTTGCATTTCAAATTTCAATTGTTAATCGATATTCACAGCTGTTTCTTCTCAATTTGAATCATGCCCCAACAGCAGTGAAGGTTCCAAAGGCTTTACTCCTTTAGCCTTTACTCTGTGTCAGTGTGATTGCGCCCACTTGAGAAGGCAGGTCTTCCTCAGACATGGTTTGAGTGTCATTTGACTTTAGGAACTCATCTTCTGATAATATCTCTGACCATTTTTTTCATGAGGTTTTCAGAATCTGAGTGTTCTGTGTCTGTCCATAAGATTTTTTTGTGGTTAATTCCTCAGAAGTGGACAACCTGTTCCTTCCTTGTAGTCCGTTCTTAATCTGGAAGCTCTGCTGAAACCTGTTCACTTTTGGTAATCCTACTGGTGTAGGAAAGACCGGTGACATAGCTTCCAACATCATAGTAACACGCAGCCACCGCAATACGACAGACTGATAGATAAGTGGTTGTATAGTATTATTAGGTTAGCCAATATTATGGAATGTGGGCCACAAAAATTTACCACAGGGGCCTCATGCGGCCCGTGGGCCGCAAGTTTGACACCCCTGATCTAAAGCATATTAAAGTTTTGTTTTAGAAGTTGTGGCAAAATGAAACTACGTGGTATGGCTCTTCCATTTATAATCTTTGCAACGCACACCAAATGAGTGAGTGGAAGCATACAAATAAACTGTAGCAAAATCTCATTCTAACTCTGGATTGGTCAGTTTTGACTTTCTGCGGGTATAAAGAGGTATCTCAAAAGCAGGAACAGAATCTCTGGACCAATGAGAAAGCAGATCCACCAAAAGAGAGTATGCAAGATCATCTGTGGGAGATGGGGACCACAGCAGGAGCCTGTTTATTCCAGACACGTTTGCCTTCAGGCAAGTGAGTGGCTTGCAGAGTGCAGTGCATCCTTGTGTATTTATCAGAACTAAAGGAGTTTTGTAGCCCTTGCCTGAACAGGGCAGAAGGCCAAGGGGCCAAATGGTTGGGAAGCTGAAGACCATAGAAAAATGTACCTTGATTTAGTCAAGAAGTGGCAGAAATATCTGTGTCCTTAATGTTTTGGAGTTTTTTTTAATCATGGTTTTCAGCCTGTTAACTTCCCTGATAAAATCCTATCATTGTATTGTCTGTGAGTTCTGTATGGCCCTTGCAATGGATTATTGATTCCAGCAGAAAAGTAGAGTGTTGTGGTACAGTTGGGATAAAAGGAGAATGAAGTATGGGAGGTGGAGGCAGAGGAATGGTTGACCTCTGCTGCATAGGGGTTATCCTTGGGTGACAGATTAGGAGTTGTGTTCACTTTTTCTTTTGTGTTGCCACAGGTTAGAGGTCGCCCCCATCCCATTTCATCAAAAGTATAAATTTCTAGATAGTGAATGCTATTAGAAAAAATAATCATATATAAAAATACAAAGTTTTGTGGTGTTTGAGTTGAATACAAATGACATTTTAGTTCTTTCTTTTAAATCACAGGTCTTTCCATAATAATAGTGGTTTTCTGGGCAGTTTCATTTCTTTGGGGATGTTCAAAGGGCTCTAATTAATTACTACTTTGAAGAACCATTTGACATATTCTGACAAAGTTGAAAATGTCCGTATAAAACCCAGAAAATTTACTTTTAGAACACATCCAAGTGAAATACTCAAACATGTACATATGGAGAACACAAAAATGTTTTCAGTATTATTTTTATTGTGGTAACTATATGACAAAATGTTCTGTTATAACTATTTTTAAATTGTATAATTCAGTGGCATTAAGTATATTCGTCATGTTTATAATCGTTACCGCTGTCCATTTCAAACACTGTTCATCATCCTAAGCAGAGACTGAATACTTATTAAGAAATAACTTTCCAAGTAGATGAAGGGAGATGTCGGACAGGGCAAGATATGAAAAAATACCCATTTATAAACTATCAAAGGCGCATGCGGGAGGGGGGAGCTGGGAGGGAGGGGAAAAATGAGGACCTAATGTTGGGGGTTTAGGTGGAGAGAAAATGTTTTGAGAAACGATGTACGAATGCGCTTTACACAATTGATGTGTGTATGGATTGGGATAACAGTTGTGTGAGCCCCTAATAAAATGTTAAAAAAGCAGACTTCTATTTAAAAAAAAAAAAGAAAGAAAGAAATAACTTTCCACTTTACCTTCTCCCCAGCTCCTGGGTAACACTAATATATTTTTGTTTCTGTGTGATTCCCTATGTTATGCATTTCAGATTAGAGAGACCCTGCAAGTATTTTACCATTTTGTCATTGACTTATTTTACTCAGCGTAATTTTTGAAGGCTCATTCATGCCATAACATATGTCAGACCTTCATTTCTCTTTGTGGATGATAATACTCTCAAGTATGTACTACATTTCCCCACAAATATATATAGTCAACTTTATTCAATTTCAAATCATTTCTGTGTGTATTGCCCTTGATATTTTCCAAGAATTATTTTGTGACTAGACCTGATGTTTCTCAATCTTGGTTATTTAAAAGACATAGGTTATACATGAGTATATTTGTAGCTTGGCTTCAAATGTGTTAATACTTTTTGACAGTGCTTGTCATTATAAAATGGTAGACCATCAACAATAAAGCTTGTTTCAACAGGTTTCTCAATTTTAGAACCCAGTGAGATACAATGTCAGGAGGCTCTTCCTGTGTTCTCCCACTGTTGCTGTGAGTTTAGTCATTTGGATGATGTTTAGCAAATGTGAGATGTGCTAGGTGCCTGAACCCCCAAAAGAACAGAGGAGTGAAAGTTGCTGCTCTCACTGAGCTTATGTATATACTACATTTTGTTTATTCTTCTATTCTTGGGCACTTGGATTGCTTCCAATTATTGATTATTGTGGATAATACTTACGGGAACATTGGTGTATAATGAATTTGTCTTAGTCCCTGCTTTAGGTCATCTGGCTAGAAGTATTCCCTGACTTATGACATATTTAAACTATGATGAACTGCACTTAGAATTATTTGTTTAGATTTTTACTAAAATCTCTTGCCTTAAATCCTGGAGTTAGAAAGGCAAAAAGAACAGATCTCAAGCTGAAAGACTTTCTGAAGAAAAAAGTTAAGCCTCAGGTTGCAATATCCACAAGCAGAATATTGATGATGCAGGAACATCAAAAGAAGACGGAAGGAATATATAGCATCACTATGCCAGAAATAGTCGACATTCAGCTATTTCATATGATTGAGGACCAGTGACACAGAAAGAAGTCCAAGTTGCCACGAAGGTATTAGCGAAAAACAAGACTCCAAGAATTGATGGAATACCAATAGAAATGTTTCATAAAGCTGAAGCACTCGTTCATTTTTGCTAAGAAATTTGGAAGACTGACTGGAAGACATCCATATTCATGCCCATTCCAAGGAAAGATAACCCAACAGAATGCAGAAATTATAGAACAATATCATGACTATCATATGCTAATAAACTTTTTCTGAAAATAATTTTAAAATATTTACAGTAATACAGCAACAGGGACTTGCCGGAAATTCCAGCTGTGTTTAGAAGAGGATATGGATATCATTGCTAATGTCTGATGGTTCTTGGCTGAAAGCAGAATACTGGGATGTATAGTCCTACTATTCTGAAAGGATATTTACCTAGGAAATATCCTAGGAAGATACCGTATATACTCGAGTATAAGCCAAGTTTTTCAGCACATTTTTAATGCAGTTTTTGTGGTAAAATCAGGTGCCTCAGCTGATATTCGGGTCGACTTATACTCGAGCATATACAGATTTACCTGTGTTTTATTGACTATGCAAAGACATGTGGCTGTGTATCATAACAAACTATAGATAACCTTGAGAAGAATTGGAATCCCAGAACAATTAATTGTGCTATACAGAACTTGTACATAGACCAATAGACAGTTGTTGGAATACAAGAAGGGAATACTACATGTTTGCATGGTGTAATATCAGGAACAATGTTACATCAGGGTTTGACCATACTTATTCATTTGTATGCTTAATAAATAATGCAAATAGCTGGACTACATAAAGGAGAATGTAGCATTAGGATTGAAGGACAATTTATTAGCAGTGTGCAATATGCAGATGGCACAACCTTGTTGCTGACAGTGAGGAGGACTTGACACACCAGTGAAAACCAAAGACTTCAGCATGGATTGCAACTTAATGTAAAGAAAACCAAAATCCTCAAAACTGAACTAATAACAAAATCACGATAAAGAGGAAGAATATTAAAATTGTTAAGGATTTCATTTTGCCTAGGCTCACAAACAACACTCATGGAACAGCAGTCAAGAAATCAAAGGATTTTACATTGAACAAATCTTTCCCACAAAGCCCCTTTAAAGTGTTGGAGAGCAAGAATTTTAATTTGAGGACTAAGGTACACTTTTCAATCACCTAAGTGTTATGTGAAAGTTGAACATTGAGTAAGGAAGACAAGAATGCATTTGATTCATTTGAATTATTTTCCTGATGAAGTATATTGAAAGTACTATAGATGGCCAAAAGAAAAAAGAAATCTTCTTGGAAGAAGTATAGCCAGCATGCTCCTTAGAAGCAAAGCTGGTAAGACTTCATCTCACATACTTTGGACATGTTATCAGGAGAGACCCATCCCTGGAGAAGGAAGGAGACCATGCCTGATAAAATAGGGGGTCATCAAAAAATAAGACAATCCTTTCAATGATTGATTGACACAGCTGCAACAATGGACTGAAACATTACAACAATTGTGTGGATGTTGTAGAACCAGGCAGTGTTTCCTTATGTTGTATTTAGGGTCACTGTGTACCACTAACTCGATGGCACCTCACAACATTGTTAGTAATGTGTACTACATACAGGACTGTAGTATGCAATTTTCTGATGTCATCATTCTCAGGTGTTCCTTTTGCAGATGTTCAGTGTTGTCTCCCATGTTTAAAAAACTGCTTTATAGCAGGCTATCAAAACAACAAATAGGTATTCTACTTTTATCAGAACTGACTTAAAGCAGTATCGTTCAGACAGAACCCCATCATAAGTTGGGCACCATCTGCTGATACCGAGGAGTAAAGCTATGAGGCCCTGGTATTTATTTCTTAAACTTTCTAGGAAACAGATCGGTTGTATTCCTTGTAGCTACACCATTTTACATTCCTATTAGCAATTAACAAGTGTCTAATGAACAAATGTCCAATCATTGCACATCCTTGCCAACATATTATTTTGATATTTCTGATACTAGCCATTGGAAGATTTTACAGTAAAGGAAGAAACAGATAATTACAGTAGTGTCCGAGACTTGCTACCAGAAAGATATGATCAGGGTGTTTTAGTTATATTAGTGAAAATAGATAATACACTTAAGACATATTGCTTCCCAGTTAAAACTACATTTAAGAAAACTGTGAAATTCACCATATTTAAAGAAGTTACACCCTGGTCACTTCAAATAAACTGAAGTTACTTTGTCAAATTAATAATTGAACAACATTTGTAATTGTTATTTTACCCATAAAGATATTTCAGGTGAGGAAAAAAATAGTCCTATATTGTCATATGTAGTAAGCCTTTTAAGAAAAATGTGGTGTAGGTAGCATCACACTGCTACTACCTCAGAAATAGCACTTAGAAAGAGAATAGTCATTAAATATCGAAGGAAATCTATTTTTCACTCACTAAAATTCCACTTCAATTGTGGAGAGACACATGCACAAGTTAAACCAAAAAGAGAAATGGGATGGTTAGGGGAAACTGTCAAGAGCCCTGGTGGTGTGGTAGGTAATGCGGTGGGCTGCTAGCTGTAAGGTCAGCAGTTTGCAACCACCCACCGCTTCTCAGGAAAGTGATGAAGTTTTCTATTCCTATAAAGACTTACAGTGAAACTCCCAGGAACAATTCTATCCTGTCCTATAGGTTCTGTATGAGTCAGAATTAATTCAGTGGCAAAGGGGAGCTATCTTAGTCTAGGTACTTTAGAGAAACAAATCCACAGAAACTCATGTGTAAGAGAGTTTTATGTAAAGAAAGTGTGCATCACGAAAACATCCCAACCCAATGCTGCCCAAGCCCACAAGTCCAACATTAACCCATTAACCCAACACTAGTCCACAAAGTCCTCCACCTCACAAAACAGAGGCAATGATGCCGACTGCAGGAGGAAAGCTGAGTCAGTGAATGAATAAGCATCTCAGCACTAGCAGGGGTCTCCACACGGCTGCTCCAGCACCCAGGACTGCATCGGGATAGGTCCATGTGGCTTCTCTTTGGAGATGTCTTGTAGGAAGTCTATCTTGCAAGCTAAGGCAGCTGCACCCTGGTGCGACCATCACAAAGCAAGAGACCCAAGAACTAGAAAGGCAAGATTCACCACCCATTTATCCCTCCACCTTTCAGTTAGCCCCACATGTGTTTAGCGGCCAGGTTGGCACAATCAACTAACTCAGGAGCCTACGACCCTCGCTGACCCATGGCCCAAAGGGGGACAATACTGGAGACTCAGTGTCTGGACTGGCCTGGACTGACCCTGTGACACAGAGGCAAAACACTAAAGGCGGGTGGCAGAGCAACGTGGGGACAGAGCAGTGAGCTCCCGAGGGAGTGCAAAGGATAGACTCGGGGGCCAGAGTGTGGTGCCCCATCGGACTTGACTGGAGGACATGCCTAGAGGTCAAAAATCAGACCTTATCTATTTACAGGTTTTTCTTTTTTAGTTTTTTAATTTTTTTCTTAATTTATTCTTTTATGGGTCATTGGTTTTTTATTTTGTTGTCATCGTGTTCTCTTTTGTCACTTTGTCTTGCTATGCCTTATTTTTTGCAGACCTATCTAGATAAGATAGGCTGGATGAACATTCTGGGGGAGAAAACAATGGGACCGATGGTCCCAGGGGGACATGGGAGAGAGGGAGTTGGGGGTAAGGAGGTGGTATTGATCAACCCAGGGACAAGGGGGCAACAAGTGATCCAAAAATTAGTGGCAAGGAGGATGTGAGAGGCCTGGTAAGGGCAGTGTAACCGAGAGAAATTACTTAAACCCAAATGAAGACTGAGCATAATCGTGGGACAAGAGGAAAGTAAAAGGAAATAGAAGAAAGAACCAGGAGACAAAGGGTATTTATAGAGGTCTAAATACAGGCATGTACTTATGCAAATATATTTATATAGGATGGTAGGGAAATAGATCTACGTGCATATATTTATAGGTTTAGTATTAAGGCAGCAGATGGACATAGGACCTCCACTCAAGTACTTACTCAATGCAAGAATACTTTGTTCTATTAAATTGGCATTCCATGATGCACACCTTCCTGACATGATCGCTGAAGACAAATGTGTACATAAGCAAATGTGGTGAAGAAACCTGATGGAGCCCGGCAATCAAAAGATATAGCATCTGAGGTCTTAAAGGCTTGCAGGTAAACAAGCAGCCGTCTAGCTCAGAAGCATCAAAGCCCACATGGAAGAAGCACACCAGCCTGTGTACCAGGAGTTGTAGAAGGAACCAATTATCAGACATCAAAGAACAAAAAATCATATCAGTGGGTGCCCACCTTCCCGATATGATCACTGAAGACAAATGTGTACATAAGCAAATGTGGTGAAGAAACCTGATGGTGCCCGGTAATCAAAAGATATGGCATCTGGGGTCTTAAAGGCTTGAAGATAAACAAGCAGCCATCTAGCTCAGAAGCAACAAAGCCCACATGGAAGAAGCACACCAGCCTGTGTGACCATGAGGTGTCGAAGGGATCTGGTATCAGGCATCAAAGAACAAAAAATCATATCGTTGTAAATGAGGGTAAGTGCAGAGTGAAGGCCCAAAGCCCATCGGTAGGCAACCGGACACCCCCTTACTGAAGGGTTGCAGGGAGGAGACGAGCCAGTCAGGTTGCAGGGTAGCAACGATGAAACATACAACTTTCCCCTACTTCTTAAATGCTTCCTCCCCCCACTCTCATGATCCGAATTCTACCTTACAAATCTGGCTAGACCAGAGGATGTACATTGGTACAGATAGGAACTGTAAACACAGGGAATCCTGGACAGATGACCCCTTCAGGACCAGTGGTGATAGTGGCAATACCTGGAGGGTGGAGGGAAGGTGGGGTATAAAGGGGGAACCGATTACAAGGATCTATAACCTCCTCCCTGGAGAATGGACAACAGAAAAGTGGGTGAAGGGAGACATCGGACAGTGTAAGATATGACAAAATAATAATTTATAAATTATGAAGGATTCATGAGGGATGGGGGAGGGAGGGGGAAAACAAGGAGTTGATATTAAGGGCTCAAGTGGAAAGCAAATGTTTTGAGAATGATGATGGCAACAAATGTACAAATGTCCTTGACACGATGGATGGATGAATTGTGATAAAAATTATACAAACCCCCCAATAAAATTATTTTTAAAAAACAAAGCAAAAAAAGAATTACCCATTTATCTACTTATAATGAATAATAATAGCTACCTCATTGAATTTTTTAAAAATTCATTCTCATAGGCTTTCCAAACCCACAATCTAAAGAAAGCAACTAGGAAATCTTCAAACAAGAATGGGCATGTATATTTTAAGAAATAGCTTAGTGTGTATTAAATAGTCTACCCATAAAGTTTGGAGAAAGAGATCGCAAAGCACAGAGAAAAGTTTACTTTGATACTATAGTTCATATCTTTTTTGTATGAAAATGTTGCTTTCTATACTTAGTGAAGTGAAATCTTAAATAAATGTACAATAGGAGAGTGGGTAAATAAATGATAGGATATCAAGTGAACGATTATGAAAGACTGGATAAGATGAAAAAAATGTTGGAAAAGCAGGATGTGTGTATTATGTTTTGGGATTAAATTTAATCTACCATGTTGAATATATAAGAAACAAAAATAAAAATGTTTACTTAAAAGTTTTTTTAATGTTGCAGATTTATTTGAGGTTCCTAGATTATCAAATGGAGCACTCAAATGAATGCAAGAGAAACTTCGTTGCAGTCTATGATGGAAGTAGCTCTATTGAAAACCTGAAAGCCAAGTTTTGCAGCACCGTGGCCAATGATGTCATGCTTAAAACTGGAGTTGGAGTAATACGGATGTGGGCAGATGAAGGTAGTCGCCTTAGCAGGTTCAGAATGCTCTTTACATCCTTTGTGGAACGTAAGTAAATAATGCCCATAGCATTGACATATTTTACAGTTTTCAATTACTCAGAATACACTTATTAAGCATTTACTTTTGAGAAACATTATGGTTATCACAAAGACCCCTACTGGTACAGTGGTTAAAATGTTCACCCACTAATTGAAAGACTGAAAGTTCAAACCCACTAATCACTCCATGGGAGAAAGATGTGACATCCATCTTCCTTAGAGATTTATAACTTTGGAAACCCTATGGGACAGTTCTGTTCTGTCCTATAGCATTTCTATAATCAGAAAAAACTTTGAGAGGTAGGGGTTTAGATTTTTTTCAAATATGGTCTTCATAGAGGATAAAGATGTAACTAAAATTTGGTCCTTATTCTCAAGGAACTGACTGCGATGAGTGAAAAAGGCATGTTAGCACAGAAATTCAGTACTAACTTAACAACGTGTAAAATATTTTCCATTAAGATTTTCTTAATTTAAAATTATCAGTAGTGTTAATTCAGCTAAGTAGATAATTAGGAATCCCCTAAACGATGGCCATCAAAAATTTAGATGGGCCAGCTAGTCCTGATTGTTTTCTTGTTTTTACTCTTTATTTTGAAATAATCCCATATATATTGAAACTTTTCCCACAAGATCTGGTTCAAGATCCACTCTGGGGCCCTGTATTACACATAGCTATATTCCCAGGCTAGTATACTAGAACTAGCTTCCTGGGATTATTGGATGAAAAAGTAAATGCATATGTAGTTTAGTTAGGTATTGCCAGGTACCCCTTCAGAAGGTTTATGTCTTTTTTAAATAAATTTTTATTATTTTCCTTAAAATAGTCATCTTTAAGATTTTATGATCATGTGGGAATATTTTCATATTAAAGGATGCTGTAGTTCACTTACAAACACTTATTAGCTTAAAGTGGAAGAATTTTGAGAACAGATTTTAGCATTCTACCCTTCAACTCTTGAAAATTTGAGTAAACAAGCCACCACGTAAAAAAGTTCATTCTGATGTCTTTTTTGCATTTCTCCTAAAAGCCCAAATGATTTGTTAGTACTTCCTGTTACTTATTTTGTGCTTAAAACAAGTATAGGCCATGTTACATCTTTTTGACAAGAGACCTTTCAAAAAGTACCATCATAATGATTTCTTGGTTTTGAATGGTCTTTAACTTAAAATCTACATTTTCACAGGGCTGATTACTTGCCACTGACCCCTTACTCAGATTTATCTTCTACATGAAGAAAATTACTGCACACATAAAGTTGAGCCCTGATAGCAAAGTGTGCTGCTAAGTGCAGTTCAAACTCACCAGCTGCTTCAAGGGAAAAAGATGAGACCGTCTGCCCCCGTAAAGAGTTGCTGATGTGTCCCAGAAACAATACTGGGAATAGGAACACCGTAAGAGAAAGGGGAGTGGAGGCAGGGGGGAGGGGAAAAAGAAGGAACCGATAGCAATGATGGATGAATGGATGACACCCACCTCTGAGGTGTGTCAGAACAGAAACATGGGTGAAGTGATACAGTGGATGGTATAATATATGAAAACATAACAATAAAATTTATCAAGGGTTCAAAAGAGAGGGTGGGGGGTGGAGGAAATAAAGAGGAGCTGATAAGGGCTCAAGTAGAAAGGTAATGTTTTGAAAATGACCATGGCAACATATGTACAAGTTTGCTTATAAAAAATAATTGATTTATGGATTATTATATCTGTAAGAGCCCCTAATAAAATTCTTTAAATTTTTTAAAGGAAATATATATATTATATATATATATATTATATATATATATACCAGTGTGAAAACCCTTTGTCCTATAGGGACACTATAGTCGGTATTGGCTGGATGGCAGTGGCTATAGTTGAGAGCGTTCACATCATTTTACGTCCTGACTGATGAAAATGGTGTAATGGCAAGCTACTAGCAGATATTCTTCATGAGAAATTTGAGGACTGATAATTTTTTCTACACTGATAATTTTAAGATATTTTTCTATAGCTGACATAATTAATAAAATTATGGCTGCATTACCATACATAGGTATATTCCTGTATTTATAATTTTAAAGCCATTTTAGCCAATCATCCTATTTACCCATACCATTAATGCACTCACTTAATATTTATCATGTAAGATCTGATAATATGAAGATATAAAAATTGATAAAGCAATCCTTTCCCTAAAGGACTAGACATCACTTAGGTTATGTGGGGGGGGGGAATGAAATTACATCATTACAGAATTGACTATGATAAAGTCATTTTCAGACATAAAACAAAATACTCTCCTATTTATATATAAGTTACTTCTGGCATACAGCATCAATTATTGATTAAGTGATCTTGGGGGTAGGTAGATTTTAGAACATGGAAATGTTCATTGAGGTGATTTAAAAAATTGCAATGAGTTGAACTAAAACATAGAGTTAGCACATATTTAGGCTTAGGTCGTGGTAGAGGGAGCAGAAAGTAACAAGCCACGCAAGGTAGAGTCAAGCCAGAGTATAAAAGTCTTTAAATTAAAGGCTGATTTACAGATTTTGGAGAGGCTTAAATTACAATGAGAGCTGTGCAAACCATGAAGATTTGAACCAAAGCGATGCCCCTGAGGACAGAGAAGAGAAGTAAGGCGATAAAAGGTGGACTAATCCAGAGTGAAAGGTACGGATGAACGGGTCAAGAAAGGAAACCCTATCATTTGGAATCAGACCTATTAGAAAATGGAAATTAAACACCTTCTAGTTTCTAGTTCATTTGGACATACTGAGTTCCTCAGGCAGGTAACCTTTGCAGTGGGCCTGGCCGTGAGGGACTTGTGCTGCTATACGCTACCACTCCTGAGCTTGTACTAGACTTCTTTTTTGGTAGACATTAAAGCTACTGCCATAAAGTCAATAATGGCAAAATGGAACACCGTGGGGCAGATCGAACAGCTTCACAGGATTTCCAAAATCATAACTCTTCATAGAAGCAGACTGCCTTTATTCTATGAGGCAGTTGGTGGGTTTGAACTGCCGACTTTTCAGTTAGCAGTTAAATACTAACATACCACCAGAGCTCCTTATAAAGACAGTTGGTGAGAAAATCATGTTAACCTTTTCCCTCCATTTATTACCAGCATCCATTTCTGTTGTGACCGGTACAGTGTCTGTAAACTACATACTGCTTTTAAGCTCTTGACATGGCCAGTTCAAGTTGTAAATGCAAAAATACATCCAATATTTCAAAGACTATAAAATAAAACCTATCTGATATGTCTTATATTTGTTAAATGTTGAAATGAGGATGTTTTAGATATACTTTCAGGGATCCCAAGATCACGCATACATTAGATGAGTTGCATTCAGCAAAAGGATAAAAGACAGACTCAGCTAAGGAACAAGGCATTGTCTAGCGAAACCTTTGCACTGGCTTCCTTATTATCCCTCCTCTCTCTTGTGGGGAGGGGGCCGAGGACACGAGCTTGTCGTTTCTGCACTGATGGAGAGTGCAGTCAGGTTTGCAGCTTTTCTGCCCTAGGAAGCCCATAAATGTCAGCAGCTGACGTTTTTATTTTGGAAATGGGCGTGAAGACACCGTCTGCCTGGCACAAACCAAAGTTCCCGACTCCCAGAAAGAAAGGGTGTGTTCAACATAATGACATCATTGCACAAACTACCAAATCGTGAACCGCTTTGCCTGTTAGATCTCCAATGCCAACCAGAAGCCCAACTTTATTAGCAGGACCTTCTACAGATAGCAGCCTCGGGACCACAGTACTATATTAACTTTTTTCTATGCATAAATTGGCTTAAATAAAATACATTAATAAAATTACTTTCTTCTGTTTACTAGCTTACATGTTTGGCTCACATTTATTTTAAATCACCCAAGCATACATCTTACATGAGAAATTCTCTGCTTTCTTAGTTAAGGTGTTTTCTCTCTATATATATATATATATGTTCAAGATTTCTTGATTAATATAATTCTGATAATTAAACAGGTGAAAATTCTCCTTCAAGCGATACTTTTATACCAGCTAATCATAAATGTAAGACTGTGGTAAGACTGCAATAGACTTTGAATTCCAAATTTAACTTTTACCTAAGAATAAGAAGAAAACTTCCCCTCCAAAACTCTGTGTGGTAAAAATTAGGGTATTTAAGTAATGTCTATGAAAGTCTCAGTTTGAAAATTTCCCTGCAATAACAATACTTCTGATCTCAAAACAATAAATTGTTTGCATGTTTATCATTATTCAAACTATTAAACTTCCTTTTGCTTGGCCCCAAACTGTTATGTGTTGTAATTTCTATGAATACATCCAAGAAAACAGAATTTCAGGTTTATATTTGAGAGATTCACTTCACTGCAGGTTGCAGATTGACTAAAACCATGTAATTTGACTTAAAGGGATAGTAAACAGTAGTACTCAGGATGTGTTTGAATTCTTCCCAAGCAGTAAAGATGGATATATACCTGGCTGTTTAAGAAAGGATATGGATGGGTTTAGGAAGATAATTTCTAAGCCTAGAATTGTGAAAGTGGCAGAATATATTTTTGTTAGACTAAGTTTGTAATTTGATTTTCAGTGACATATTGCTTAAGGGCCTCCTATAGGCTTAAAGAATGGAGCCATCTTTCAGCGTCATTGACCATTCTCATCAAAAGTGGAAGGTCGTGGAAAATCCCAGCCTTCCTCTCTCTGCCCCAGAAAAGAGTATAGCGGGCAGGTAGGGTCCTCAGACTGTCTATAGTGTTGCTGTTATCTTTGCTCTTTATTTATAAACCACTGCTACAGAGTCAGTTCTGACTTATAGCAACCCTATAGAGCTGAATAGAACTGCTCCCTCGCAGTTCTGAGGCTATAAATCTTTACAGGCACAGAGACTCATCTTTCTCCTCAGAGGGGCTGGTGGATTTGAACTACTAACCTTAAGGTTGGCAGCCCATCATAACTACCATGCCAGCAGGGCTCCTCCTCCTTATTTATAGACATAAAATTTAGCCATATTATTGTGTTAAATTGACGTTTGTCATTAGCATCCCATATCAATTGCTGATACTTTTGAATCAAAAATGGCCATGTTCATCTAATAAAAGCCCTAAAGTTTAAGATATTTTTAACTATAAATATAACATCTCTCTAAAACAAAATCTGATCGCATCAATATGGTGTTGTATTAGTTTTAAATAATTTGGAGAGCAGTTGAAACAACTAACAAAACTGAGGATCCCTGCTTCTCACTATGTAACCACTAAGAAGCACCACGTAGAAAGCCTGCTGCCAAGATACAGAGACCCATAGAATTGTCTATGGGACTGATGCATGCAGAAGACGGAACACTGCGAACCCACAGTGCTATTCGTAACCTTTCCAACAGGTTTGAAAATAGCTTCTATTGCAAAAGGTAATTGTGAAATAGGTGAAACAGACTGGAGAATTAGAAGATAATATATCTTATTATCTATAATCTATAATCTCTAATAGAATTGTGATCTGATAGCCATTTTTAGAAATGAGCCATTCCAAAATGTTCTGTTTATTTTTGCTGTTTGAAATTGCCCCCATATGTATAATACAGTTTATGATATACAGGACACACTGAAGTGAATATACTAGCCAGTTTCGTAAAAACATACTTTCAAACATCTTCATTGGTTTTTCAATTCTTAACCTAATGGTGTATTAATATGACTAATATTTTCCTGAAGCATCGATCTTTTTTATAATCAGAAAGTACTTGTTTTAATATGTTAAATGATGCCATTATGAAGATGAACAGTCTCAATGAATTAGTCCTTAGATACATAAATACTTTTGCACTGAGAAAAGTATCAGTAGTATTGAAAGATCATTCATCCATAGTCTCAGATGACACTCTTGTTATCCTGTTTATTGAGGGGACATTGAAGCCCAGAGCTCAATGTCTTGAAGTCTCCAGGTAGTGAGTAGTTTCTCTCTATGGTCCACTGGTTGGCACTTTGTTTCCACTTTCTGCTCGCAGCACTGTTCCTCAAGTTACTTACAGCTCAGAGTCTTCAGTCACAAGACTCACCTAAACAAAAAGCATTTATTAGATTATGTTTGGGGGTTTACGGGAGCCCCAATAAGTAATACCTGTTTTTGCAGCCCATGCTTAAAGCCAGTTGAAATATAGACAAAAGGGGATTGGGAAGACGAATACCAAGCTATCAGTTTTATTTGACAGTGTAATTGGAAAATATGGTTTGATATTTGTTAGCATCTTAATACTACACCATAGAATTTCAGGCTTTCCTGAAGGGAACAGACATGGGCTTAGCTAGACAATTGGCTGATGGCCAGACCTGTAAGATTAATAACATACAATTGCAGAACTGAATTTTGCTTCCTGAAAGCTGCTGATTCCAAAAGTAAATAAGAGAAGGCATGAGCTATGAATCACTAGCTCCTGATCCTAAATTTATCAGTAAAATAATTCACTCTTTTTCCTCTAGGGAGGAACAAATGGCTAACAAAGTTCAGGAGTATTAATCTAAAGAGAGCCTTCTCTTTAGAAGGAAAGAAATACCTCAGGACTGTTATTTTATTTTTAATATTATTTTATGTATTTAAGGTGAAAGCTTACACAACAAATTTGTTTCCTTATTAATTTTCTTGCAAATTGCCCCATATGACCTTGTTTAACTTTTTCACAATTTGTCAGCATTCTGATTTATTTCTATTCTGTTTGTTCTGTTTCTGTTGATCTAGGTTCCCTTCCTCTTTCTACCTTCTTGTCTTTGCATTTGGGTAAATGTTAGCTTGCAGCAGCACTTTTCATGAGGCTTACTGCATATTCACTAGAAGACCATATTTAAAGGGCTGGGGACCCGGTAGTCCCATTATAAGTGTGGAAGAGATTATCTGTCCAGTGAAATTTTGCATAGAATTTTATTTTGAAATAAACTTTAAAAAGAAAGTGTAAAATAATCTTTGAGGCTCTTTCTTTCTGACATAGAGTGACATTCATATATTTTTGGAAATCAAAAATATATAGAACTATTTGGGCAAAAAAGACATTTTGTTTGATATTGTAGAAGTCAAAATTTTTAGTTTTTTTTTTTGTTACGTTTCTATTATTCCTCTACAATCTTCTTTAAGTGGAGGGAAATTTAAGCTGTCCTACTTCTTGACTATCAGATTTTTAAAATGTATCTTTACACGGTGCACTATTCTATAATACTATGTTTGTACTTTGCTCTAGAACTTTATTTCCTCATAAAAGTACTTCTATTGAGTCATAATCCAGTATAACAAATGTTTAAAAATGCGATGGGAAAGTATTTGGAATATGAAAAGAATACACAGAGCGATAAGCTAACTCTCAAGGAAAATGAAGGTGGTCTTCCCAAAGAGAGCAACATTTGAGATGTTCTTGAAGGATGAGTGTAGGTGGTCCCCGAGAATGGAAAGAGGTAGAGATATTCCAGGCTGAAAGCACAGCACTTTCCACATATGAAATTACATGAATTGTGAAATTACTCTGTTAGAACTTTATTATCTTAAAATTTTTAGAAAAAATTTGCCACAGGAAATGTATTCTTAAGATCATTACATAAAAATGGCCTTTTAGTGTCCAACAAATCTTTACATGGGACAGGATTAGAGACAGGATCTTTGTCCTATCTTTTTATAGTACAGAATTTATTCATGGAAAGGTCTTTGAAGTAAGAAATTAACTTTGTAAAAGTATATATGTAATTCAGAGATATTTTCTGAATCTATACGTTCTTTTTCAGTAACACCTTTCTCTATTTTCCTTCAGCTCCCTGCACAGGCAGCACTTTCTTTTGCCATAGCAACATGTGCATCAATAACTCATTAGTCTGTAATGGTGTTCAAAACTGTGCATACCCCTGGGATGAAAACCACTGTAAGGGTGAGTTCAGTCAAAAAGCCAACCTTTTTGAGAGAGAAGTAGCTATTTCTTTTCATTAAGGAAAATTTAATGTCTTTTTCTGTAACAACTATGCTTCGTTTAATTGTTTTGGCATAAATGGAGACATAAGAAGGTTCTTTTTAAGTGGAACAAAGGCCTTCTCAGGGATGTTGATCAAAGTCAAGAAAACAATTGTTTTCTACTAAAGCATTTTTGGTTTACAAATTTTTTAAGTAGTTCAGAAGTGCACATGCTATTTCATGTTATTTTACTTTTTTATTGTTAAGCTAGTCATTTGTAAATAAACTTAGTTTTAGTTCGTAATATACTTTAAAAATTTTAGAAGTTTTCTCTTAAAAATATGGAAATGCTATTTAATAAAAAAAATGGATTCGTTGCTAAAAATGGATTCAACATTACAGTACAAAAGTAGACCCACTCTAGAAACTGCATATTTTCATTTCGTGAAATTCCTATATGTCTCTAAGCTAGTTGTCAATCATTGTTTCAGAAGTAACCAGCAGTTCAACCAGATAATGTAATCTGATGATGTCATCTTGAGTACTTGACAGGAAGATTGTCATTCAACAACAGTGGAACATGATAATATACCTGAGTGAAGTTCTCCTCTGTCCTGTAGGATTACTAAATTGGAATTGACTTGATGGCAGTAGGTTTATGCCTCTCAGTGAAATAACTATGTCCTTTACATTTTTCTATTTTATCTAGGGATGTTACCATTGGTTGTTTTAACCATTTGACCATTTGACTTAAAAACTCTTGTTTTAAATTGCATCATCTTAAGTGGATTTGACCCAAAATACCTTACACGTTTGTGACAGGACTTGTGTTAATGGATTTTCAGTGTTTCTTTCTTTCTTTCCACAGAGAAGAAAAAAGCAGGACTATTTGAACAGATCACTAAAACCCATGGAACAATTATCGGCATTACATCGGGGGTTGTCTTGGTCCTTCTCATTATTTCTATTTTCGTACAAGTGAAACAGCCTCGCAAAAAGGTCATGGCTTGCAAAACTGCTTTTAATAAAACTGGGTTTCAAGAAGTGTTTGATCCTCCTCATTATGAGCTGTTTTCCCTGCGGGACAAAGAGATATCTGCGGACCTGGCTGACTTGTCAGAAGAGCTGGACAACTACCAGAAGATGCGGCGCTCCTCCACTGCCTCCCGGTGTATCCACGACCATCACTGTGGATCGCAAGCATCGAGTGTCAAACAAAGCAGGACCAACCTCAGTTCCATGGAACTTCCTTTCCGAAACGATTTTGCACAACCACAACCAATGAAAACATTTAACAGCACCTTCAAAAAAAGTAGCTACACTTTCAAACAGGCACATGAGTGTCCTGAACAGGCCCTGGAAGACAGAGTCATGGAAGAGATTCCCTGTGAGATTTATGTCCGGGGACGAGAAGATTCTGCACAAGCATCCATATCTATCGATTTCTAATCTTCTAAAGATGACATTAATTAGTATGTGTATATGCAGCCTACAGAGCACCTATTTCCAACAGCCATCCCTTTTCTCCTTGATGGGAGAAATCTAAAAGGAAGACCTTCATTTACCATTAACAGCCTATTGTAATGGTGAAGTTTGTATTAGCTCAGGCAGTCTATATGTTAAACCAACCAAGAAGCTTAGTCCATGCAGTGAAAAGAATCATCTATTGCTTGGTGTCTTAAAAACAAATCACTAGTTAAATAGTGTTTCAGGAGGCGAGTGGTTGTGTGGAGCCAGGCTCTGAAGCTGCCTGCTAGTTTCAACACCAGGAATACTGCTCTTGATTAATTCTCTAAGTGTTTTGATCCACAGTAAACTTAAGATTTTCCTTACGTTTCAAATTTATTTTGTTTTCTTAATTTTGTATTACAGGCCAATAATTTTGCATGCTATTAGGAAGGACTAGTTCCTAAAGAAGGACATAATGCTTGTAAAATAGGCTCAATTAAAAAGGAAAACCTTCAATGAGATGGACTGACAACAGTGGCTGCAATAATGGGCTCACGTGACAATTGTGAGGATGGTGCCGGACCAAGCAGTGTCCCTTCTGTTGTACATATGCTCATTTTGAGTCAGAACCAACTTGACCATATCAAGTTAAAATCTTACTATTTCAGTTTCTTACATAAATTCAAGTGGCCAATGCATATTTCAGTATAGGCATTTGTTCTTGAATTTGTCAAATTATATATAGTTATTATGAGAAGTACCACTTAAGACCCAGAGTTATATTTATGTATGTCTTTTTTCTTGACAAATTCCTATAATGTTGCCTTTTAATTACTAGGCTGTTGATCATTATCTTCTACGAGAAATCGATGATAGGATTTATTACCTTTCGTCATCTTTCATTTTTAGTTTCTTACACTGAAAATCTTAACGCTGGGGTGCGTGTACAATTGCCAGTTATAGCTAGAAGCTTAAAAAATATAAAAATGTCAAGCTTTTGAAATTTCCCAAATTTGGTCACATCTGGTGACACAGCCAGGTGATCTCAGTAAGTAAAAATGCATCCCATTCACTTGGAGGGAGGCTCATAATACTGTTTGTTAGCAATTTCATCATCTTTAGATCTGAGTTGCTATTAGGTTTTGAGAAAGATTGTGTAGCTCCCTTTGTTGATTTCATGGCATATGGTAGCCAAGGCTCATATGAGAGTTAATGGGAAATTACTTTAAAAAAATAAAATTAAAAACCTTATCTTCCTTTAGATTGCTCCTTACTTAGGACAGACTTTTTTTTTAATGGCATTTTGACCTTGTTTTTTATGGTATATAAAATGATAATTTATAAACATGATATATAAAAACTCATTGTGTTTTTTAGAATTTTAATATCATTTGATACTTTACAAATTTTATTAAATCAAGATTAAGACCGACAAGACAGATTTCTTTCATTGTTCACATTAGCAGCCTTGAATACAAATATGCTGTGATGAAACTGTAAACTATAATTTATTGTAAAGACATTGATAATGTGTATATAAGCTTTTTGTTTCCTTTTATTGTATTTTTGTTATAAAGTTTTCACTGTGTAGTATTTATTGCTCTAAATTACAACGCAAATCTTGCATTAATATATAATCGTGACATGCCCTTCAGTCATGTTATTTATAGCACTGAGATTTGGGATCTTAAGCTATGTGTGGCAAAGAATTGGTGTTTTAAACTATAACTAATAGACATGCCATGTTTTCTATATTTTTGATAGTAGATTCTCAATGAGTTTAACTGGATTATATTCTTTTAAATATTACATTGATATATTCTCTCAGATTAGTGAAAATTATGACCTTTAAATATGACATATACAAAATGCCCCTCAAAATGTGTTTCTTACATCACATTTTTTAAAGTATATAATACCCAGGAAATATGAAAGCCTACACATAGTATATCCACAGCTTATTTTTGTTTCCTTAAAAATGTAATTCCCTCCATTTTTAAATGTAACTTGAAAAAGTAAAAAGACAATGAATGTAGTATTCAGTGAACTAATTCCAGAGCCAGTTTTGGTAGCTAAGTTCTTTTGGTATCTATGTTGAATAGGCTTTCTAATATGTAATTTACCCAAACCAACCTTTGAATGGCATCATTAAAAAGTTATAATAGCAGCTGATTTTTTTCTTAATTATGAAAGGAAAATTAGCATGTTTTCTATGTAGAATTGTATCTACTCTAAATAACTGTTGAACCCACCTTTAATCTCTGTGGTAGAAAAAATACAGTATGCTTAAATACAGTACCTATAGTCACTTGTAATTGTATTTTCACTTTTGAAAATTCTACCTTTTTAAAGGGCTTGAATTGACTTCAAGTATACACAGCCTTTAATGAAGACATTAAAGTTAAATTAGCACAAAAGTACATGGTTTCAGACAACTCAAGTTAAACTTGGACAACAAATTTGCTTGTAAGTTTTCTGACAGCTAAAACAAATGAAACTTTTTGTTTTTTACAATAGAAAATGCAAACTTATCTGAAGAGGTTCAATTTCTCTTGAACTAAGAGTATATAGAGTGGTATTTTCTCAGGATTTAAGCAGGATGCAAAATATGACATCACAATGGCATATCGTCATGTTGCGAGGACACACTTAACAATTTAGGAACAGTATTATCTGTAGGCTAAGAACTAGATAAAAGCTAAGTGAATCTTAAACTCAAGTATGTCTTCATTGAACTATAAACTCTACCAAATGAAAACCCACTGCCATCTCGTTAATTTCTACTTGGTAGCCCTATAGGACAAAGTAGAATAACTGCATATGGTTCACCAGGCTATAATTTTTTTTCTTCAGGCTATAATTTTTACAGAAGCTAACTGCTACATCTGTCAAGGAGCAGCTGGTGGACTTAAACCACCAACCTTTTGGTTAGTAGCTGGGCATATATTATGCCACTGTTGAACCATAGGTAGATAATAATGTTGCCAGAGTTGATCCAATCAAGAGCCATATGTACTGATTATATTTTTTAAAACAATTGACATTAGTTCCAACTCATGGCAACCCCATGTGTGTCTTAGTAGAACTGCCAAATTGAGTTGTCAAAGGCTGATTTTTCCCCCCTAGATATGGATAGCCAAGACTTCTTCCAAAGTATCTCCAGGAGACTTGGCCTACAACCTTTTGGGTTCTGCCAAGCATTTGTGCCACCTGGGAACCTCCAGATGATAATTAGATTTCATCTTTTAAATATTTGTCAGTATACTATAGGGAAGAAAGATAATTAAACCAATAAATTCTAAACATTTTCTACCTGTGTAATGCTAATTGCCATATATACAGATAAGTAATGTATATTTGCAGCATGTACTCTTTAAAGGAAGCCCTTGTGCCACTCAGTTGATAATGAAAAGGTCCTGTAGGATTGTTAAAGAGTTGAAAGCAACTCACAAGCAAGAGGTTTTTTATCATTGTTTTGTGAGGTCAGTGGGAAAACTAGTTTACGCACTGCCACCAAGTCCATTCTGACTCAAGCAACATTGTAGGACAGGGTAGAACTTCCCCAGGGGGTTCTGAGATTATACTAGAGTAGAAACCCCTATCTTTCTCCCTAGTTGCTGCTAGCATTTTCAAACTTGTGGTTAGCAGCTTAATGCACAACCATGACCCCACCAGAGCTTCTACAGTGAAATCCCTAGTCATAGCAAGAACATGACTTTCAGTCATCTTGTGGAAGTTACAAACATAGAAAATATAATAGCTAAGTATTAACTCTATATCCTTAACTGCAATTCTGAAAGCAGAATATGTCTTAAACATAAGATTTGCATTAAAGAAAATATCCATGTTCCTATGTTGTCATGTCTGGTGGAATTCAGTATAAGATAACCCAAAATTAGAGGAAATTAGAGGCCAAAAAGGAAAGGAATTTCTACATTTCACAACACAAAAGAGATTTGAATGTTGATTTACTAGCATCTGATGTCAGATTGTTACAAGGTCAGCAGTTCTAATCCACCAGCTGCTCAGAGGGTTAGCCTTTGTTCTCTCATAAAGATTCATAGTCTCAAACCCACAAGGGCAGTTCTCGGTCCTAAATGGTTGCTATGAGTCAGAATCGACTTTTTGACAGCTTTTTGTTGTTTCATGTAACAGATATTAGAACTTCCTAAATACCCAATTCTGATGGTTTTTATGCTTTAGCTGTGTAAGAAGGATGCTTCCTTTTTGTGAATTGTATTAACTGGGATCTCAAGGGTAATTCTCAAAGTGGAGTTTCTCTTATTACAGAATTGAGTCTCCTTTCTTGTTCATGTTACTAAGAATAATATGTCCTAAATCAGACTGATTAGACAGACACATAAGGAAACCCCCACTCTTTTTGTAAGATAATAAAAGGTCCAAGAAAGTCCACCTTCATTAATGTGAAGACCAAAGCCCAGGATGGGAAGTGAGGCCCCATCCCAGAACTGCTAGCCCTGCTCTTTTATCTCCATGCTTCTGCTGGCTGTAAAATTTAGGTCAGGCAGCTCTGAGTAGCAGCCCAGGTGTTCATTTAAACTGTCAATCATTCTGATTTTAAAATGGAATTTTTCCATATTTTTTCACAGCATTATATTTCACCTTAAAAGCACCTGTAACATCTTGTTCTGCAGTTTTGTTGTTGTGATTTCTTAGCACCTGCAAACTCTGCAAGACAATGACTGTGAATTTTTAATAAACAATGGTAACAATTTATAGGCTTAGTACTAGCTAGAGCTGCCAATGTTTTTGCTTTTGTGATCTTTGTTAGGTCTCAAAGGGACTATTGTATACTAAAAATTAAACATTTGTGCACTACATCCACTTGAGTTTGGAAGAATGATTTGAGTTGTGAGCCAACGTGACAGTTTGATCTTACTTTATTTTTTACTTGATGGACTTGAACTCCATTCCACAGGACAAGAAAAATTTTTTTAAATCCATTCTTATTTACAAGGAAATGAAAATATGTTTTATAAATTATGAGAAGCAGAAATGTTCCCAAATGGAGACTCCATTCACAATATTTCATGTGTACATATTTATTTTCAGGAAGTAAAAATGTCTGATCAAGTCTTCAGAAAAAATACAGACTTCATAAGTGGGCAGTGCAATACTTTAAAGTGTTAGAAATCAATTTATCTTTGGTTGAAAAAGTGAATGAAGATAGCAATAACTATCATGGGCTGATTTTGACTGGATTTCTTCATCAGATGAGATTTCCACAGAAAAGTTCATTGTTTTCCTTTATTCTGTCTTCAAGAAGGGGGGAAAAATGCTGAGAGAGAAGTCATTTTTCTCTTCCTTAGCAGTGGGGCATTAGTATTCAACAGAAGTGCTGTACTAAATGCTGGGGCTGCTACCGAGATATCCTCCTTACATTCTGACTTTCCTCAGCTGGCCTACTGCCTAAATGCAGCACTGTGTGTTCTAGTGTAGATTATAGGCCTACAAAGTAATGCTCCTAAGTTGTGGGTTTATATAAACCTGCAATTAAAAACAGTGTGCAATCCCTTCTTTGCCTACCTGGTGAGGGAAAGAGAAGCGAGCTGTTTCTCTAGGTTGGAGCAGTGAGTGCCTGCTTAAACCAGAGCATTCTTGGCATAGCCTGTAAGCCATGGCTTTTGCTAAAGGCAGTTTCCCTGCACTTCTGTTAGTATGCTAATGACCTGCACCATTCAGAGAGAGTCCCTCCTTTTCATTGACAATCTTGAGAATCTGGCTTGGTGCAGCAGTATTTTTTTTTTTTTAATTTGTGAGCACTTGGTGGGGGGTGGGGTCAGGATCACTTCCTGAAGAAAGAAGGAGGTGGTGATAGTAAGGCAGGAAGGATTTGGGGTTTTTTAAAACAAAGTACATGGGTTGAAGGTTTATTACGTATGGCTGGTTCTCAATTGCCACAGTTGTTTAATGAAGAGCTAAATAAAATGCTAGGCTCTACCAAAAAAAAAGTACATGGGTATGCTTATTTTAAAATAATTGAAAGAATATCATGGGCTACAGTGGAGTGGCAGACATTTCTTATCACGAAGTGTAAGAATGATCTGCCGTCTAGCAATTAAAAATTACAAGATAGGGAAAATACAGGAGTGTGTGCAGCCAAGATCTTGCAGATATCAGAATCCATATTGGAACTAACAAGACAAAAGGCTCAGGGACTGATGTTTATATTTAAAAAAGAATTTAGGATGCATTTACACTCACAGGGCAAAACAATGTCAGCAAGAGCAACTTCAAAGAACAGTTTTATACAGTTTTTTTTTAAACATTTTATTAGGGGCTCATACAACTGTTATCCTTATACACATATTAAATATACAATTTTATCTTTATAGCAGGTACCCTTGGCTGTCAGTCAGCTATTGAAAACTATTTCAGGAAGAAAAACTTGTGATTATTTGGTGGTGGAAAAGCAAAGGGAAAAGAAATCCTCTTCCAGGAAATCTATTTTTCATCACAACAGAAATGTAGAGGATGATGGGTGAGATCTGGTTATGAAAGTCTTCTATCTTTACTTAGTGACCCAAGCAGTCCCTCACCCAAGGGTGTTTGCTTTATTGGTGCCAAAGCAAAACCACTCCATTCTATGAGCCAATTCCAACTCTTGGTAACCCAGTAACAGTCGTCCAACACATCATTTTTTCATGTAATGCTAGTGTTTTAATTAACTATCTAGGAAGTTGGGTGTCAATGTGAATGAAAAAATGAAAGATGATGACTGGATTATGGAAATCCAACATAGATTCTGGATAGAATTTTATCTTTTTATTAATTTTTACATTATTTCATCCTACTAAAAGGAAAATTGAGTAACTTAAAAGGGAAGTTATTCAAGTTCAGATTTAGTTATAATCTAATTCACATTTCAAATGAAGAATCAATTTTGATCTTTTTTTATATCCATCAGAGAGTGAATTCTGTTGTTTTTATGATGGCTGGAGAGGATAAGACAGTTGGCAGGTACTCTTAGAAAAGGAAGACCAGTTCTTTGTATTCCATTTCTTCAGATGCTACCAGATGCATCTAAACAATGTACCTATTGTATTTATAGCTTTTCTGCACGCATAAATCAAGCTAGATCTTTATCAACTATTTTTATGTCGGGAATGAAGTTGTGACATGTCACTATCCTTTCTAACTTTTTCTATGGCTGCATAACAAAAATTATTTTTTAATGATTCCAAATTTTAGATGCCAGAATCTGTAAACTAGGAATCTGCGTGTACTTTAGTTGGTCCTTTGGCTCAAGGTCTCTCATGAGGCTGCAGTAATTTCAAGGCTCCACTAGGGGATTTACTTTCTTGTTCACGCGTACTTTTTGCTGGAGTTCATTCATTGCAGGCTATTGGACTGAAGACCTCAGTTTCATGTGGGTTGTTGACTGGAGATCTCCCTTTGTTTTGTACCAGTTGGGCCTCTCCCCATAGAACATCTCATAACATGGCAGTGGGTCCCATCTAAATAATTGAGGGACAAGGCTGAAGAAAGCACTGATCAACTCTTTTCAATAGTGATATCTGTTGTTTTTCCAGTATTATAGACCTGGTGGTGGAGTGGTTATGTGCTGGGCTGCAATCTGAAAGGTAAGCAGTTCAAAACCACCAGGCACTCTGTAGAAGAAAGACGGGCTCTCTACTCTTAACATAACAGTCTAAGAAACCCACGAGGGTAGTTCTACTCCATGTTCTGTAGGGTCATAATCAACTCCATTGCAAGTTGGTTTTAGTCATTAGAGGTAGATCAAAAGGTCAGTCCATTTTCAAGGGCAAGCCTCGTAGACAAGAGCATGATTACCATGAGGAAGGATTGTTGGGAGCCTTCTTAAAAGCAAAACTGGCTACTGTCTTATTTTTAAATATTAAAATATATCTAAGGAAATAAGATTGTCTTAAGACTAAAATTGTGAAAGCCAGAGACTATCTCAGGTCTCGTTGCAGCAAGTTTACTGTTACTGGTACATATGTTCAGAGCTAAGTTTTATGAAGTATACACATGATGGTACTGGAATAACTGAAGGGTTACAAAAAAGACTTGCATTTAACACTGAAGCAAAAAATACCTTTACCATTCACAAGCCTATTTTCAGTTCAAAATCAATGAATGCTTCTCTCAAACACAAGTTAATATAATTGGACAAAGTTAACAAGGGAAGAGTAAAAACAAGATTGGAAAAGCACGGTTCAATACCTAGATTTCTGATAAAAATCCTTTCTAGCAATCAGCAGCTACTCAAAATGTTTCAGTAATGTACCAGCTCAGTGACCTGATAGGACCCGATAGTGTTGAATACGAGAAAGCTCTTTTCCTTTGTCATAAGTAGCAAGTAAAATTGTTCTGTAACTGTATATTGAGATAGACCAGTGGTAGCCCCCTCTTTCTTTTTCCTTTGTTCTTTCCTGAGTCGATTTCATTGTAAAACTCAGGGGGCTTCTTGTCCTCCTTTGTTTCCCACTCAGTGCATACGTCTTCCTTCATGTTGACTCAGCTGTGGCTGACACATGCATTCGACTCCTCAAAAGGAGCATGCCCTTCTCAGCCCGCAGTGTGCGAGTCCTCACTGCTCTTACACAGAGCATAAGACAGTTTGGCACACACAGGATTCTCTTTAAGGTTGTCCCTTCATTTAAAACTTAATTTGAAAACAAAACGGTTCTTCCAGTAATAACCCAGGGATTTTAAAAATTATCTCATCACAGTTAATCAAAGTCCAAAGTACATGCTCTGGAGAGACCAGTCCTTATCCCTGTGGAACAGAATGCTTGGTATAATGGAGGGGCCTTGAGTTAGATGGATGGCTGCAGCAATGGACCCAAACAAGAACAGTTGTAAGGATGGCACAGGACCAGCTGCTGTTTTGTTCTGTTGTGCAAAAGGTTATTATGAGTTGACACTGACTTGGCACCTAACAAAAATAATCATAGCTAACTATGATTATTTTATTTTGGAAGCTTATGGGTTAACTAGCATTGTAAGGGGTTAAGGATTCTGCTGTCTCCGGTGGCCTTAATTATTTGCCACTTCCAGAGACTTTGGAAATCAAAGCAAGCAAAATCAAAGCCTACGTTTTTTGTTCTAGTAAAATTGCTAATGCTTATTATCAAATGTTGAATGTAGGACTAAGTATTCAGAATTTTCATAAAGTCTGAAAGTTCATATCTAATAAGAAACTGCTATAGGAAAATTTACTCTGGATAATACCTGATATTAAATATACATACCCTAGTCATTGGACTTCTGTCGTCACTAAACCAGTGACAGAATAAAACAATACTAGCTAATAGAAAGTACATTCAGAACGTTGTTTGCTGTTGGGTTTGTTAGGACTCATAGTGACCCTGTAGGACAGAGGAGAACTGCGCCATAGGTTTTCTTTACGAGGCAGTCGACATCTTTCTCCTTTGGGGCAGCAAGTGGTTTCAACTGCTGACCTTTTGGTTAGCTGCTGAATGTTTTAACCACTGTGCTACCAGGGCTTCTTCCAACACTGGTGAGGTAAATAGAAAACCAAGCTTTTGAACCTGTTGAAAATTGTCCCGTAATTGCTGTTGTAAACCAAGGGGCATGTGTGCATTAATAGCAAGCAAATCTGATGTCTGTAATATTTTGACTAACTCTGGGCTACTGACCTCAGTGTCAGCCATTTGAAACCACTGGCTGCACCACGAGAAAGATGAACAGGCTCAAAATGCCCCATTAGTAGTTCTGTATTACAGGATCTTGATGAATCAGGATCGACTGGATGCACATGAGTGTGAGGAAAACAAGCAGTTGTGCTAGGTGCATATCATCTTCCACATCGGCTTTTAGGACAGTGGCAGGATTTTTGCAGAGCAGCAGCATTGCCAGGACTATCAAGGGGCCCTGATGGCACAATGAGTTTCAAATGGAGCTGCTAACCAAAAGGTCAACAGGCCAAACCCACCTGTCACTCCTTAGGAGAAAGTTTGGGCTTTTTGCTCCCTATGCAGGGTCACAGTCAAAATTGATGGGATAGCAGTGGGCTTGTTTTGGTTTTATGGAACAACACACAAAGCGGTGCTACAGAGCTGGCCATTGCTGTTTGTTTTCTCTCTGCCACCGACTCAGTTTCAACTCACATTGAACTGAAACTAAATCGTTACAGGAGAAATCTTTTTCCTATGGCGCAGTAGGTAGTTTTGAACTGCTGACCTGCGGTTAGCAGCTAATGAGGGTGTTTCCTGTTGGTGTCAAAATACCTAGGCAATGATTGGTTGTTAAGCAACACCTATGGAGCCCTTGTTTACCACGGAAATTATGGAACTGTTTTTAATCAGTTTGAAGGCCTGGATAAAACACAGGGAGCCCTGGTAATGTAAAACTGATACACTTAGCTGCTAACTGAAAGGATGGGTTAGAACCCAGCCAATGGCTCCAATGAAGAAATGGCATGGTGATCCATTCCTGCAAAGCTTAGAAAACCCTACAAGGCAGTTCCACTCTGTCACATGGGACCACTTTGAGTTGAACACAATGGCACCGAACAATTGGATGCGTGGTCAATGATTTGGCAGAGCTAGGAAATTCATTTTAGGGGAGTGCTCTTTGTATTGTAGGATGAGGACAAATTATCCCCCAATTAAGTGCCACTGCTGTCGAAAGATTAAGTTTTTATGTTAAAAATTAACAATGTATTCAATCCTGAAGAAATGATAGCATGGATGTCCGAGGATGGTTGGGACAAACTAGAAGTCACATATGCCTCCACCATCCATTATTTCAAACCCTATTCTGACACTAGTATTCCTCCCATGGCACTCTACTTTCCTCTGCACTGTACTTCTTTGCTGGGTTCAATAATTTATTACCATGACCACCTGGAACTTACAGTGCTCATGATTATGGGGCTTATTAGGGGAGTTAACAGGTAACAAATAGTCAGGATATAGTTTTTCAATTGGTTGTGCCCAAAGGCAGGCCTCTCTCTCTGGTCCTCAGCCTCTTGGTCTGGCCTCTGCCCTGTTTGGGCAATGTTACAAAACTCTTTTAGGGCTGTAATAGATGCCCAAAGACATGCCACTTCATTGTAAGCCGCAACCAAAAGACACTCAACTTCAGCTCCATGGATCAGCAAAACCCTGGTTCCCCTGATTAGGTGCCCAGAGGTACCCCATTCCACAAGCCCGCTTCCTGTCCCCAAGCACTCGGCTCTATATGCTCTGACAGCTGGGAAGCCCACTGCTCTGTCTCAAGCTCTGACTCCTGGTTGGGCTGCTGCTCTCCTCTGTCACTCCTCTAGTGACATACTTCTCATCTCGGGGTCCAAAGGAACCTAGGGGAAAAAAAAAAAAAAGAAACCTAGGGATCTTCTGGCTCTGCTCTTGCTGGTAGTAAAATCTACCCCACCCCCTTTCTGAGTTTCATAGACTTTTCATATAAGAACAATGATTTCACTATTCTTTCGTCCCAGCTTTACTATACATTTGTTGTTTATTTTTGCATATAACAAAGAAACTATGCATGGATTTCAAAACATTTTACATCAAAATACACTCATATTAACTTGTTATGTCTGAACAAGATCTAGTTTAAAGCACTAAGAAGAATAAGACATCAATTTAACAAAAAATTCTTATCACAGCAACATGAATTCTGCTGAAATTGCAGCAAAAACAAACATCAAATTTATAGTGAAGTGAGGGAGAAAGAATAGTGAAATCATTGTTGCTTTATGAAAAGTTTATGGGGTGAGGGAACCGATTACATGGAACTGTGTGTGACCTCCTCCCTGGGAGACAGACAGCCGAAAAGTGGGTGAAGGGAGACGTCGGACAGGGCAAGATATGACAAAATACCCATTTATAAACTATCAAGGGCTCATGAGGGAGGGGGGAGCGGGGAGGGAGGGGAAAAATGAGGACCTAATGTCGGGGGTTAAAAGGAAAGAAAATGTTTTGAGAAACGATGTACAAATGCGCTTTACACAATTGATGTGTGTATGGATTGGGATAACAGTTGTATGAGCCCCTAATAAAATGTTAATAAAAAAATAAAAATAAATTAAAAAAGAAATCAGCAGTTTACAAATGGATATCTTGGAAGACAATGTTGAAGCCTATAGTGTCAGAGGATTCACATCATTTGCAAGGAAACAATCTTGCTCATGTGCTAATTGAAGAGGATCCACAAATAACAAGAGAACAATAGCCAACCACAGACATCTCAATTGGTTCAAGTTACATAATTCTGACTAAAAAAGTTGAGCTAATTTTCTGCTTGATGGGTATCAAGTTTTTGCATCCAGATCAGCTGCACAGAACAGAGTTTTCAATGGAAATTTCAACAAGATCAAGAAACATTTCTTGGAAGAATTGTAGCAGGAGATGTACCAGTACAATCCTGAAGACAAAACACAATCAAAGCCATGGCGTTGTCATCTCTTCAGATGAAAGGTAGTCAAAGCAAATGCACACTTGTGAAGAGCTAAGGCCATGACAATGGTTTAAAAAAAAATTATGCTCAAGGCATTTTGTTTGTTGACTTTCTGGAGCGCCAAAGACATCTGGTTTTTATAATTGTTTTAAAACCCTTAAGTGAATACCCCCTCCCCCCTTTTTTCATTTCAATACCCTCCTCTTATAATAGGGAATTTTCTAGAATTGATGAAAGATATGAATCTTTAGATTCAAGAAACATCAAATTATAATGTAAAAATAAGCCCACATACTGTATGAAATAATAGCAGAGATCATAAAAGTGAGTTGAGGTTTATAGATAAAGAAATAGAGACTTGAAATCAGATGATCATAACATAAGCAACAAGAAAAATGAACCATCAGTGGTGATTTTTATGCTCAGATAAACTATCATGCAATGAGGAGGGAATAAAGAGATTTTCAGAAGAATAAAACCTGAACAGACCACCAAGCAGGGCATTAAAAAGTAACTCCCCAAAGAAAACAGAAGGAAAGTGATCGAAGATCTAAGACGCAAAAAAGTATGAAGTGCAAATAAACTGACAAACATGTGGAAACACTTTGTATTTGTTGCAAAAAAACAAATATTGACATCATATGTTTTGGGCCACCCATGTCCTACCCTGCAAGATATTTCTTTAAGTGAGGTATGTTCAATTTTCTTTTTAACAACAGCATGTTTTAAAAATAGTGTAGGGTGTTTATGAAAATACCTTGCAGGTGAGGAGAATGTGGTTGACAAAACATATGATGTGTTATTTGTGTAAAAATAAATTATGGTTTGGAAATAAAGAAATACAGTAGTAGGAAAATATAATCTTGGTGATAGAAACGAAACTAGAGAGCACCCGATAGACTTCTGTAAGACCAAAAACTTCTTTATCACAAATACCTTTTTTCAACAACACAAACAACGACTGTGTGTATAGAAATCTTCAGATAGAATGCACAAAAATCAAATTGACAATATCTTTGTGAGGAGACGATAGAGAAGGCAGGACAAGGACCAACTGAGGAACAGAGGGTGATTTGCTCATACGTAAGTTCAAGTTGAAGAAACAGAAAACAAGTCCACCAGAGCTAACCATTCAACCTAAAGGATATCCCACCTGAAGTTCAAGAACAACTCAGGAACAGATTCGATGGATTGAACACTAATGATGAGAAAAGACCTGGTGAGCATGCTGTGTTAGGCCAGGTTGACTAGAGAAACTAATCCAGTGGCACTCACATATGTCACTGAAATAGCCTTATATCAACAAGTAATTATATATCAAAAACATCTGATCCCAGTCCAGCTGAAGTCAATAAGGCCAATACTAGCTCATAAATCCCTCTTCAGACTCACAGTCAGAAGCAATGATGCCAAATACAGGAAAATCACCAGCCCATGGGTGCAAAATCGTGTAGATCCAATGGTGGTGGACGCATCTCCATGGCTCTGGAAGGCCTCAGAGTGGTTCCGTGGCATGAAGGTGAAGGCAGAGAGAGGGGGAGGTGCCCTGGGCCCTCCTTATGAGAAGGCCACGCCCACAAGGAGTCATCATCAGGTAGTGACCTGATTTACAGGTTTAATACCACCCCATGCACTATTATATATCTTCAACTTGACATGAAATTATATAATTACCACAGATTATATCAAGAACATCATGAAGAAAAGCAAAAGGTCATTTAAAAGACAGACAAGATCAACATGGATGTCGGAAGAGATTCTGAAACTTCCTCTTAATCTTTGAGTAGTTAAGGCAAATAGAAGAAATGATGACATCAAAGAGCTGAACAGAAAACTTCAAAGGGCAACTTGAAAGGATAAAATATTATAATGAAATGTGCAAAGACCTAGAATTAGAAAAGCAATAGGAAGAACACACTAAGCATAACTTAAACTGAAAGAACTCAAGAAAATATTCAAGTCTGGAGTTGAAATTTTGAAAGATTCTATGGGAAAAATATTGAATGATGCAGGAAAAGAAGGTGGTAGGAATACACAAAATCACTGTACCTAAAAGAACTAGTTGATATCCAGCCATTCTAAGAGGTGGCATATAGGCAAGAACCAATGGTGCTGAAGAAAGAATTCCAAGCTGCACTGAAAATATAAGCCAAAACCAAGATTCCAGGAATTGAAATGTTTCAACAAGCTGATAAAGCACTGGAAACACTTACTCATCTATGCAAAGAAATTTGGAAGACAGCTACTTGGCCAACTGACTGGAAGGGATCTATATTTGTACCCATTCCAAAGAAAGGTGACCCAACAGAATGCAGAGAAATGATAGAACAATACCATTGATATCACATGCAAGTAAAATTTTGCTGACGATATCCAACAATGGTTGCAGTAGTACAACGACAGAGGTTCAAGCTAGATTCAGAGGAAGACATATAATAAGGGATATTGCTAATGTCAGATGGCTCTTGGATAAATACAGAGAATACCAGAAAGACGTTTACTTGTTTTTCATATAAAAAGGTATTGGACTGTTTGGATTATAATAAACTATGAATAGCTTTGACAAGAATGGGAATTCTAGAACACTTGCTTATGCTCATGTGAAACTTGTACATGGATCAAGAAGCAGTTGTGTAAATGGAACTAAGGTGCACCAGACCCAAGCCATGGTATACTCAATTGCCTTATATGCCTGTGAAACTTGGACATTGAATGAGGAAAACGAGAAAAATGGATGCATTTGAATTGTAGGGTTGGAGAAGAATATTGAAAGTACCGTGGACTTCCAAAAGGACAAACAAGTCTGTCTTGGAAGAAGTACTGCCAGAGTGTTCCGTAGAGGCAAGAGTGGCAAAACTTCATCTTACATACTTTGGACATGTCAGGAAAGTTCTGTTGCTGGAGAAGCACAGCATGCTTGGTAAAGTAGAGGGGCAAGTACAGGAACGAGAGGAAGGCCTCAAGGGAGTGAGCTGACACTGGCTGCAACAATGGGCTCAAGAACAAGTGTGAGGATGGTGGAGGGCCCGGCAGGGCTTTGTTCTGTGGTGCGTAGGATTGCTATAATCGGAACCGAATCAACACTGAAAAACAACAGTACAGTGGAGACTCAGAATATCTTCCACATTAATCCTAGCTGAGTAACCGAGACACCCTCCAAAATACGATTCTAACCAGAGCTATAGAGACTAGAATTTTCAATACATCACAAATGGGATTTTAGATAGAAAATTCATATTAAGAAATATTGCTTCACCTTAGCATGCAGACTTGCTAAACACATTTATTGTTCTAGTAGGTTTTTTATAGATTCTTTTGTATTTTCTATGTATACAATTATATCTGATTAAAAGTACTTTAAATTATATATGCTTTCAAAAATTGTTGCACCGAATAAAAACACTAGTACAATATTGAAAAAAATATTGATAAATGAAATCTTTTTTATTGTTCCTGATATTAGAAGGAAAGCACTCAGTCTTTCACTACTTAATATATTATTAGCTAGATATAGGTTATCAGGTTGAGGAAGTTCCCTTCTATACCTAGTTTGCTAATTTTATTATGTATAAGATTGAGTTTCGTCAAATATTTTCTCATTTGTTGAGATGGTCATGTGTTTTCTTTTTTAAATGGAAAACTAAATTGATTTTCAAATGTTAAACCAACTTTATATTCCTGGATAAATGCATATGGTCATGATATATTATGCTTTAAATAAACTGGTGGTTTAAATATCTAGTATAATGTTAAGAATTTATTTTTGCAACTTTTTTTATCATTTTATTAGGGGCTCATACAACTCTTATCACAATCCATATATACATCAATTGTGTAAAGCGCATTTGTACATTCATTGCCCTCATCATTCTCAAAACTTCCTCTCCACTTAAGCCCCCGGCATTAGGTCCTCATTTTTCCCCTCCCTCCCCGCTCCCCCTTCCCTCATGAGCCCTTGATAATTTATCAATTATTATTTTGTCATATCTTTCCCTGTCCGACGTCTTCCTTCACCCACTTTTCGGTTGTCTGTCCCCCAGGGAGGCGGTCACATATAGTTCCTTGTAATCGGTTCCCTCTTTCCAATCCATTCTCCCTTTACCCTCCCAGTATCACCACTCACACCACTGGTCCTGTAGGGATCATCCACCCTGGATTCCCTGTATTTTCAGTTCCTATCTGTACCAGTGTACATCCTCTGGTCTAGCCACACTTGCAAGGCAGAATTCATGTCATGATAGTGGGAGCAGGGAGGAAACATTTAGGAACTAGAGAAAAGTTGTATTTTTCATCGTTGCTACATCACACCCTGACTGGCTCATCTCCTCTCCGAAACTCCTCTGCAAGGGGTCTCCATATTTTTGCAACTTTTTCATGAGATAAATATTGTGTGAAGTCTGTTTGATTTTGATGTAAGGACAAGCTAGCCTCATAAAATGAGTTAGAAGGTATTTTACCTCCTCCATTTTCTAAAGTTGTATAAGACTGGTATTAGTTCATCACTAAGTGATGAAATTTACCACCAAAGCCATTTGAGCTTGAAATTTTATTTATATAAAGGTTGTAAAATTTTAGAAATCATTAAAAATTTTATATAGGCTATTTAAGTTTTCTGTTTCTTCTTGAGCTAATTTTGGTTTATTGATATCTTTCAAGGAATTCATACATTCCATTAAGGTTAATTTTGTTAACAAAAAGTCATAATAACTTACTGTAAGTTTGTTTTTTAAATATAATTATTGGGTTTTATTGTGTTTGGCTTCTTTTTCCTGGTGGAAATATACATACACCAACAATTTCTGCGTATGAATGTGTGAAATTATCTCAAACAGGGACATTGATTATGTTTTTCATTGTACAAGCCATTCTTACTATCCTTCCTCATATTATTCCACTAATGTCTTAAGCAGGGTTTTCTAGAGAAGTAAACCAGTTATACATATAACTAAGAGAGAGAAATATTTATATTTACAAATGACTCATAAGGTGTAGAAGCAGGTAAGTCCAGACTGTGGGCCAGATGTTAAAGTAGAGGCTTCTCCTGAGTGGCTTAACTTCATGGGCTAATGAACCCAGGATCTTCTGAAACATTACAGGCTCCAAAAGTGGATGAATCCAAGAACAACAGTTCAAGGTGGAGACCAGAGAGGTGAATGAATCCAAGATAGGCAGGTCAGGTGAGAGGTCCTGTGGGATACAAAGAGGCTTTTCCCCAGGATGTCTCCCCCAAATATATGCCAAACCTGACACTGCTTGCTACACATGGTAAAGGACTGTACTCTTGGAGGTCATTGCAAGCAGGTCAGAGGTTATTCTCCTAGGGGTTATCAGCCGTCTAGAGCAATCAGACTGTATAGTCTGTCCCACCCTAAGTAGGGCCCACTCCCTTCTGATAAGAATAGTAGTAGATTGTTTCCCTGAAGAAGAGCCCAGGGAGGTCAAGCCCACTCAAGGGTGACCAAGATTAGGCTGCCATATTGAATCTAGGGTCTGCCTATCTTGTCACATGTGTACCCCTAATTCCTTCCCTTCCTATTGCATGTACACTCCTAGCTCATCCCCTTCTTGTCACGCGTATGCCTATTGTACATCCCCTTCCTGTGACACACATGCTTATTGTATAGCCCCTTCCTGTGATGTATGTGGTTACATGTAATCACACCTCTACATATATATAGGCCTTGGTTAGAAACAGTGAGAGACACTCTCTGCTGCCTCCCTGTCCTCCCACTCTGCGCGGACCTGGCTGCTGAGATCATGGTCATCCCAAAGGTGAGCATACTATCGTAAGATGTGTTTGACTCCCTTAATTGTACTTTCTCTCCTATCTTCCATGACTTTACTATAAACTCTATATATTATAACCGTACAATTGTGTCTACTGAACTCGTGTTAGGGGCTGGTTGCCTCACAAGGTCCGATGGTGGGTCAGAGGCCAGGCCGTGGATGGCCTCTGGGATCAGCAGGCAATATGGCAGGTTGTTGGTTCAAGTCCAAAGAAACATGCAGGATTCAGATCCAGCAAAAGCAAACAAGCTTTCCACAGCAATTCTTTACATACTAAGTGGGTCACACGCCCAAGGAAACCGCCTTTCCTTTGCATCAGGGCTATGGCCTGAGTAAGGAGCTGCATCCCACACTAATTTTCTTACAATGTCTTAGCTGCTCACAGCCGATCCAATTATGGAGTTGATTATATTGTTAGGTAACATCATTGAGAACTACTAGGCCTCAACAGCCAAACCTAGTCCGGCCAAGCTGACAAGAAACTCAACGATCACCACCATCATTAACCATTAACAGTGTTTCCTAAGCTCCTCATCCATCTTACAAGTTTTCCCTGTCAATTTGATGACATCTAGATAATACTGTACAAGAACCCAAGGTCCCAGGCATTTACTTTACTAATGAAGTTAAAGTATTCTTCAGTTTAAACCTGACTTTGGCAGACGGTTTCACCCCTATCATCCTTTAAATGTCTCTAGAGGATCAATGGCCTAAATAAATATAAGAACTAACCATAAAGCTTTTAAAAGGAAACAGGTAGATATGTTCTTGAGATATAACACCAAAGACACGCCCCCTCCCCCACCCCTCCACCCTGAAAACCAGCAAAAACAAATCCATTGGACTTCATCAAAGTTAAAAACTTTTGCACATAATGGACTTTATAAAAGTAAAGGTAATTTGCAGAATGAGAGAACATACTTGCATGCCTTCTTTGGGGATATTTTTTCTTCATGATTTCATTGTATCTTCACTTAATGTCTGTTACGGGCTTTCTCTAGGGTTTGCGATAAACATCTTTAAATTATTCATTCTAACTTAAGATATTTTGGTTTACATTTCACATATAAAAACCTTACACCCAAATCCTCTCCCCCTTCCATTTTTGGTGCTATTGTTGTCATACATTTTACTATAAAGCTGACAAGGAATTAACTACAAGTAGCTAATGTTTTTGTTTTTAAAAAATGAGAATTATATTTGCTGACATACCATTTCTTGCACTCTTCTTTTGTGAAGTTCCAGCTGTCCATCTGGGCTCATTTTCTTTCTGCTTGAAGAACTTCCTGTTCCATTTACTCTGGTACCGTTCTGCTAGTAATGGATTTTGGCAGGTTTTGTTTGAAAAGGTATTTTTGAAAGATGTTTTCTAGAGATATAATTATGAACTGGCATATTTTTCTTGGATTTCTGCATTTCAAAGAAGGATTACTGACAGGCCATCTGGAGCCATTCCTTTCATTCCTGCCCCTCCCCTACCCCTGGACAGATAGGCATTTACACTTAAGAATTGCCGTATATAGTTGAATATAAGCCGACCCAAATATCAGCCAAGGTACCTAATTTTGCCACAAAAACTGCATTAAAAATGTGCTGAAACACACCAGCCTGTAAGATGACAAGGCGGCGAAGGGGTCAGGTATCGGGCATCAAAAAAACAAAAAAAACATAACATTGTGAATAAGGGGGAGTGCAGAGTGGGGACCTAGGGCCCATCCAGGGGAAATTGGACATCACCTTGCAGAAGGGCTGCGGGGAGGTGAGGAGCAAATCGTAATGCAGTGTAGTAATGATGAAATATGCAATTTTCCTCTGATTCTTAAATGCTTCCTCCACCCCACTACCATGATCCCAATTCTATCTTACATATCTGGCTGGACTGGAGGAGGTGCACTGGCACAGATAGGAACTGGAAATACAGTGAACCCAGGACAGATGAGCCCCCCAGGACCAGTGGAGAGAGTGGCGATGGCGGGAGGGTGGAGGGAAGGAGAGGGAGAAAGGGGGAACAGAGGACAAGGTCTACATGTGGCCTCCTCCCTGGGGGACAGACAGCAGAGAAGTGGGTGAGGGAGACGTGGGATGGGGTAAGATATGATAAAATAATAATAAAATATAAATTATCGGGGGGAGGGGGTAGCGGGGAGGGAGTGGGGAAAATGAGCTGACACCAGGGGCTCAAGTGGAAAGTGGGTGTCGTAAGAATGATGAAGTCAACATATGTACTAAAGTGCTGGACACAGATGACTTATGTATAGATTGTGATGAGTTGTATGAGCCCCTAATAAAATGATATAAAAAAATGTGCTGGAAAAAAAAATGTGCTGAAAAACTCAGCTTATACACGAGTAAATACGGTAAGTTATAGCATGATGCCCTTTATCCATAAATACTTGGATGTATATTTTCAAAAAAGAGCTATTAAATAGCTGTTGTACAGCACAGTAAGAAGTCGTGTTGGCACATTGGTTAAGTGCTCAGCTGCTAACGAAAGGGTCATTAGTTCAAACTCACTTGATTATCTGAAGGAGAAAGACGTGGTAGTCTTCTTCCTTAAAGATGTACAACCTTAGAAACAGAATAAGACCATTTTACTTTGTCCTGTAGAGTCACTGTGAATTGGAACCAACTAGATGGCAGTGAGTTAGGCTTTGATCAAATAGTCAAACCTGGTCAACTAACATTGATAAAACAGTATTGTCTAATCTACAGATCTAATTCAGGCTTTACTGACTGTCTCCTTGTCACAGTCTTAGGAGTTCCTCCAGTTTCTATCAGGCCAGTAAGTCTTGTCATTTTAGTGCATTTGACGTTCTGTTTTACACACATACATAAAGTCCCAGTTGTGGTTGCCAGACACATGATTCTGGCCTTGGGGTCACATAGGCTGTGATTCATGTGGTTTATTAGTTCTTTGAACTAATTGCTCCCTGGAACCTGATGTGCTTCGCTCTCCTTTGCTCTGGATGGGAAGAGACCAATAGTTGCATATGAGAGCTCCCAGCTTTTAAGACCCTAGGTACTAATCACCACAGTAGGATGCAGAATATTGTCTAGGAACTATGTTGAGTCAACTGACAAAGATGTCCCCAAGCCTATGGCCCTTCAACTTTGAGCCTAAGGGACTGGTTATGTCTGAAAATTTTCCATAATTGTGCCCCTTGAATACTCTATTGTCTATATTAATATACATGCATCACTTACAATTATATATGTATGTAGAAGTATTCACAATCAAACCTGCAGGTAGGTGTGCTCTCTTGCACCCTTCCACACCTCTCTATGATGTTCTTAAGGGAGCTTTAGGATATGTTGTCTTTGCCTCCAAGTAAGTTGGAGAATCTGAGGATTCAAGGAATAAAAGAGCATATTTAAGAAGCATGCTCGATTGACTGGCACGGAAAGGAATCAAGCAAGAGGGCTTTTTTTTTTTTAAGCAAATGGGAAGCAGTTTATTGGAGCCCGTACAAGAAACCGTATAGGGGCCCAGCATCCCCTACTGTGTAGGCATGCCCAGCAAAGGGTCACACCATTCACTGTACCCCCATGTCCCAGAAGGACTCCCCTTGAGCCGAGCCCCAAAGCCCCAGGACTGGCTGGGGGTGGGGAGGACAAGAGGCCTGTATTAGTCTGGGTACTTTAGAGAAACAAATCCACAGAAACTCATGTATAAGAGAGAGTTTTATGTAAAGGTTAAGTGAGCATCAAGAGACCATACCAACCCAGTGATGCCCAAGCCCACAAGTCCAACATTAACCCTTATGTCCAACACCAATTCACAAAGTCCTCCACCATCTCACAAAACAGACACAATGATGCTGACTGCAGGAGGAAAGCTGAGTCAGAGAACGTGTAAACATCTCAGCACTGGCAGGGGTCTCCACACGGGTGATCCAGCACCCAGGGCTGCATCGGGGTAGGTCCATGCTGCTTCTCCTCAGGGATGTCTCACAGGAAGTGATCCTGGCCAGCTAAAGCAGGGAACTGGCTAAGGCAGCTGCTCCCTGGTCCAGCCATCAGAAAGCAAGAGACCCAAGAACTAGAAAGGCGAGACTCACTGAACCATTTATCCCTCCACCCTTTAATTAACCCCACCTGTGTTTATCGGCCAGGTTGGCACCATAACTTAACTACCTCAAAGGCTTCATAACGTGCTTTGAGTGCTTTTCTGAAGGAAGAGAATCTGTTGAAAAAGTGAACAGGCTTCCCAAACAATGGGAAGACTCTGGAGGAATTCCTGAAGTTGGCAATGTTGTGTCTCTGACTAAATGTGACCACCAGAAAGGAATGATTACATGGGCCTCCCAGACTTATGTAAAATAAAGGCTCTGGTAATGACGGGCGTAGGATGCAGGTGCCACATGATTAATTCTGATTGCTCAGAATATGTCTATGTACTTTGATACACATCCAGACTTCAGGATCTCACACTATTACACCTTTCAGAGTGCTGAGCTGGAGATGAAAGGGGCTAGAACAAGCGCCAAAGAAACCAGAAGAGATGAAAGAATCACAGTTTCTCCAAATAACTCCAAAGACATGAGAGACTGAAATTTTGTTCTATGGAGTGAATGCTGCAGATCAATCAATAAAACAGAGTGCAGCTCCAGAGAGACCCCTTAATAAGAAACCAACAAACCCTCCCCCCAACCCCCAAATTGGGATTCCCTTGATCTCGGTGAACATGCTGGGTGTGCTGTCAGCTTCAGCATAATGCTGCTTCTCGTCAGTGAGAAAACAGAAAGCAACCACATGAGACCAAAAGGGTAATATTAGCTCAAAAACAAAACTCAGAAGGCAGGAAGGAGTAGGAAATAAGGAGGAATGGAAGTGGGAGCCCAGGGAGGAAATGGGAAGAAAACTTTGACATTGGATTACAACCAACGTCATGAAACAAGATGCATGTAAATTATTAAATAGAAAACTAGTTTATAAATTTAGCCCAAGTTGCAATGATAGCTTCAGCAAAGAAAGAAAGAAAGAAAGAAATGGAGAAAACTGTGTACTTGGCAAGCAGAGACCATGAGAAGCAGCATCAGAGAAATGGAGACAGCATGACTAGGAGTCTGCACAGCATGGTAGGGCAGCTCTACAGAGTCACAGAGCTGAGAGCCTTTCAGAAGGCTTCCTGGGGGAATGAGGTTCTTACGGGCACTTGTTGATGGAGCTAGACTTCCTAACGCATGGAAAGAGAAACCTGAACACCGTCACACTCAGGCGAGCACTTCTCAGTAGGTCTAAAGAGCGTTGTAATACTTGTCTGAGCAGGGAAGAGGCCAGGCCAGCCCAAGAAGCCCAAGGGAACCATGAAGCAGAGTTGTCTTAGTCTGAAAAGGTGGAACCATGACCTCTGGGTTTCAAAGGGTGGGATCATGGCCTCTTAGATTTTAAAAAGTCAGATCTCGATCAATTTAGTGCTAGAATGTGGGAATGCTGTTTACAAATACTATGATGGATGCTAAGAATGTGGGACTAGATCCAGATCCACTGCCCAAAGCTGAGGATGTAAGAATATCATGCCAAAGGGGGAGAATTGGTCCTTACAAGGTCGAAGGAGTGGGATTGTCACTCATTTGGATGAGGAGAACCTGGAACTCCCAGAGCTGAGGGAGCCAAGTTACCTGGAACCCCTGTGTGCCTTGAAGGCAAACTGAAGCCTAGGCCTGATTGGTTGAAGATTGTTCCCTGGACTAGGGCATAAAAACAAGGTATCCCAACAGGCAGGCTTAACAAAACTTATGCCAGCCCTCAAACATGGAGGAGGGCCCAAAGAAATGGATGTGGCTGATTCCTTACTGGGCTGAGGGAGTACCCAGTGAACATATTACTCACTGTGCTTGACCAGGGATTCATCCTGCCTCCATCCCTTCCTCTGACCTAGTTTCACTTCTTACTGCAAAGTTTGGTTTCCATTTTCTCCACTCCTCCTAATGACAATTCTTCTTCTTTTTTTAAAAATTCAATCATTTTATTTGGGGGCTCTTAACAGATATTATAACAATACATATAAACATTATATCAGGCGAACTTGAACATATGTTGCCATCATCATTTTCAAAACATTATCTTTCTATATGAGCCCTTTGATATCAGCTCCTCTTTTTTCCCTCCCTCACCCACCCTACCACCCTCATGAATCCTTAATACATTACATAAGTATATATATAGTCATATCTTACACTGACCACTGTATCCCTTCACCCACAATTCTGTTATTTGCCCCGCTTGAGGAGTTGTACATCCATCATTGCTATCAGTTCCCCCTTAAACTCCTTTCCTCCCACCTCTTGTACCCTCTTGGAATTGCTGCCCCCATTACTATTTCTGATTGGTATCTATCCTAGATTCCGTGTGTTGACAGCTCTTATTTGTACCAATGTATATACTATGGTCTAGCAGGATTTGTGGAGTAGAACTGGGGTCATGTTCGTGGGACGAGGAAGCATTAAAGAACCAGAGGAATGTTGTGTGTTTTGTCAGTGTTATGCTGCACCCTAAATGAATTGTCCCTTCTGTGTGTCCCTTCTGTGAAGGAATGTCCAGTTATCAACAGACTTAAGCAGAAGCCCAAAGTCAGTCTGCTACCATATTACTTTAACATGTAAATATATGTACACAAACCAAGACCCCTATCTTTGTATATTAATATATTTACATATGTACATGTCTATGTTTATACCTCTCTATAAAGCGTTTACTTCCTAGTTCTTTCCTCTATTTCCTTTTACTTCTCTTCTGCACCACCATCGCGTTCACCCTTCATTTGGCTCTCAGTAATTCTCAGCTACATTACAATTGATCAAACATCACCAGGTACTCTACACCCTTCTCGCTGTTGATTTTAGATCCCTTGTTGTTCCCCTGTCCTTGAGTCTGTTGGCTCCCTGCTCCCTTCCCCCCACCTCCTCACCCATACCTCCCTGGAACCATCTGTTTCTTTCTCCTCAGGATTGCTTATCCTGCCTATCTTATATAGATAACCATATATATGAAAAAAGAAAGGAGTGAAAAGCCTATACAAAGTTCTAGGTCTATCTGCTGCCTTTGTGAATGTCCCCCAACCAGGTCTGGTGAGGTGCCAAGTACTACCATCCGAGTCAGAAGTCTATTTTTGGGATTCCTCAGAGACTTCGTGACTTTGCATCCTTCATGATTCACCCTGCTTTGAGAGAGGTCAGACTGGTCCCACTTCCCTCACTGTTACTCCCTGTAGCACTGTGGGCAGTGAGAAGATATCATGTTTTGTTCTGGGGCCAGCCCTATGGTCCTCTCTGTGCATGGGCTGCCCCAAACAAGAATTCTGCCCTTGAGGTTTTGTGAGCCAGGATGAGGTCTACTCTCTCTCTCTTTCCCTCTTAGTTTGCTCCCATGTGGACAGGACAGACTTGCCACTCTCCCCAACCTATATCTTCAGTGCTATCCTCTGTAACACATTCTTCTAGCGAGGGGCTTGGCATAGCTCAGATTGGGGTCAGCCCCACAGTCCTCTCTGTTAATGAGCTGCTCCATGCAGGTATGTCTCCCTCAAGGCTTGGAGCACTGGAATGAGGTCTGCTGTGGGATACAGACAGGTTTTTCCCCAGGTTGTACCTCCATATTATTTGCCAAATCTAAGATACTGCTTGCCTAATACATGGTCAATGACTGTACACTTGGAGGTCAACAGCTTAAAGGTTACCTCCCTGAGGGTTATGAGCCATCCAGAGCAGTCAGACCCTATAGTCTGTCCCACCCTAGGTGGGGCTCACTCCTTGCTGATAAGGAGAGTGGATTGTTTCCCTGAAGGAGAGCCCAGAGACAAGGTCAAGCCAACTCAAGGAGGACCAAGGTTAAGCTGTCATCTTGACTTTAGTGTCTGCTCATCTTGTCACATTTACACCCTAGTTCGTCCCCTTCCTGTCATGTGTATGCCTATTGTACAGCACCTTCCTGTTACATATGTAGTTACCTGTAATTAGGGGGCTTGCATGTCCCCTAAGTGTATATTAGCGTTTGTTAGAAATATATTCTCTTTCTCTACACGGACCTGGCTGCTGAGATCATGGCCATCCTGGAGGTGAGCACTTGCATACTTTATCTTGTCTGATGTCGCTTCAATTTTAGCCCTCAATTACACAACCAACTCGTGGACTCTTTTGATAGTGGGGGCTGATACCTCCCAGTCTGCTCTCACTCTGCCTTCCCTGTGGAGACATAAAAAATACCCTCCCCACCGATGGATTATTGTCCTGCTCCCCAAGTGCCATGGTCTCTCCCTCTCTCTCTCTTTTTTCTTTTTAAATATTCCTTCTTTTTATTGGGATGCCATATGCATCCTTGGATTTAGTCTAAGCCTCCTAATGACAATTCTTATGTTTCATTCTCTTGACTCCCAGGATTCCCTCAGTCTCCATGAGCCCCACCCTTAAGCTGTCACCCCCATGCTCATTCCCACAGTTAGGGGGTCTGGGAGAAAGTGCTTATGTCTTCCACTACTCCCAGTCCTCATACTTAGAGTGTTTAAATACAATGCCCTCTAAATTTGATATTTCTGGGAAAACTGTCTCAGACTGAAAGCAATGTGATATGGGAAAGAAAACGTACCTACATCATGGAAAGTAGGAAGATATGCATTCAAGAAACTGAACAAACCCAAAGCAAGATAGACCTCAAAAGAAAGTCACCAACATATAATTAAAGACAAAGAAAAAAATTTGGGAGCAACTTGAAAAAAAATCAAAATAAAAGTTCTGGCAAGATGGCAACCGAGTAACACACACAAGAGAGACTCCGTAGAAATCAGCACAGGATAGCCACTGAGAGGGGATCAGGTATGAGGCATCAAAGACCCAGAACAAAAAAATTATATCAATGTGAATGATGGGGAGGGCAGAGTGGAGACCCAAAGCCCTTCTGTAGACAACTGGACATCCCCTCACAGAAAGATCACAAGAAAGGGACAAGCCAGTCAGGGTGCAGTATAGCACCAATGAAACATACAACTTTCCTCTAGTTCTTTAATGCTTCCCCCACCCCCATTATCATGACCCCAATTCTACCTTACAAATCTGGCTCTGTACAGAGCATGTACACTGGTACAGATGAGAGCTTGCAACACAGGGAATCCAGGACAAATAAACCCCTCAGGAACAATAATGAGAGTAGTGATACCAGTAGGGTGAGAGTAAGGTGGGGGGAGACAGGGAGAACCAATCACAATGATTGTTGTATAACGCCCTCCCAGGGGACAGACAGACAGAAAAGTGCATGAAGGGAGGAAGTGGTTGGTGTAAGAAATGAAAATTAATAATTTGTAAATATCAAGGGTTCATGAAGGAGGGAGGGTGGAGGAGAGGGGGGAATTAGCTGATACCAAGGGTTAAAGTAGAAAGAAAATGTTTTGCAAATGATGATGGCAAAAAATGTACAAACAATGACACACGATGAAACATACAACTTTCCCTCAGTTCCTAAATGCTTCCTCTCACCCCCGCCCCCCTCCACTATCATGATCCCAAGTCTTCCTTACAAATCTGGCTAGACTATCTACACTGGTGCAGATAGGAACTGGAAACACAGGGTATCTAGGACAGATGATCCCTTCAGGACCAGTGCTGAAAGTGGTGATACCGGGAGGGTCAAAGGAGGGTGGGGTGGAAAGGGGGAACCAAGCACAAGGATCTACATATAACCTTCTCCCTGGGGGATGAACAACAGAAAAGTGGGTGAAGGGGGACATCGGACAGTGTAAAATAGGACAAAATAATAATAATTTATAAATTATCCAGGGTTCATGAGGGAGGAGGTAGTGGGGAGGGAGGGGAAAAAATGAGGACCTGATACCAAGGGCTCAAGTAGAAAGCCAATGTTTTGAGAATGATGATGGCAACAGATGTACAAATGTGCTTGACACAATGGATGCATGTATGGATTGTGATAAGAATTGTATGAGCCCCAATAAAAATGATTTTAAAAATTAAATGCATACCTTTGGGAAAAATGTGCTTGACACAATACATGAGTGTATGGATTGTGATAAGAGCTATAAGAGCCCCAATAAAATGATTTAAAAGGCAGCCAACTAGCTCAGAAGCAATAAAGCCCACATGGAAGAAGCACACCAGCATGTGTGACTTCGAGCTGTTGAAGGGATCAGGTTTCAATATTGTTTCAGTTTTTAATATTTTCTGCTTTTTTAATTACAGTTTTTCTATGTTTTGTCTAGTCATGGTTGTTTGTTTGCATCCTGTCGGTGTTTCATATGATTTTCTGTATATGGAATCCAGGATAGGTAGATTTTTAGAGGCAGTAACTGGGTTGATAATTGCCTAGAGATATTGTAGGGGAGAATGGGGCAAATGGGGCGCTAATAAGGAGCACAAGAAGAAAATGTTCTGAAACTAATTGTAGTGATGAATGCACAATTCTTAATATGACTGAATGATTAAATTGTTTATGTAACATGTGCCCATAAACCAATTAAATAAATAAATAAGCAAATAAACAAGGATATACAATAAAAAGGGAAGGAAATTGCATATTGCATTGGGAAAATCTGCTGCAAATGGCCTGTTGAGAATGTTAAGGCACAAAGATGTCACTTGAAGGACTAATGTGTACTGCCATGTCTTTAATTGTCTCAGATGAGTGTGAAAGCTGGTCAATGAATAGGGAAGACTGCAGAAAAAGTACGCTGTTGGTGAAGCGTACTGAGCGTGCCACAGATTGCCAAAAGAATGAACAAATGTCTTGGGTCAAGTTCAGCCAAAATGCTCCTTAGAGGTGAGGCTGGCAAGATTTGGTCTACATTCTATGGACGTGTTTTCAGGAGGGTCTAGTCCCTAGACAAGGATAACATGTTTGGATAAGTAGAAGGGTAGCATATAGGAAGAAGCTCCTCAACAATATGGATTGACATAGGTTCAAGCATAGCAATATTGTGTAGACAGCTCAGGGCTAGACAGTGCTCCATTCTGTTGTTCACAGGGGTGCTGTGCGTCAGACTGATACGATGGTGCTTACCAATAAAAACTCCTAACGTTGCTGTGGTGGCTTGTTTGCAACTGTAATGCTGGAAGCATTTCAAATACTAGCAGGGTCACCCGAAGTGGACAGGTTTCAGCAGAGCTTCAGCAGATTAAGATGGACTAGGAATAGGAAGAGACTACTTCTAAAAAATTGATCACTGAACCACCCATTTACTGCCATGTCAAATAGTGCTAATCAACAGCCACTTCTACCAGGGTGTTAAGAAAACCTTATTGGAAATTCAAGTCAAGATGGGTGGAGGGAGACATGTATGTCTCGGTGAAGGAGATTATATTTCTGTTGTTAGGAAAATGGGAAGGAGCAACCTTCCACTGGGGGCTCGGGGGACCCTTAACAATGCTTATGTAGAACCCAAAGGGAGAATATGCCTGGTATTATTATCCTATTGAACAATTTTGACCCAGTTTCTATCCAATTTTTGGTGACCCAGGCCATGTACTATAGACTACTGGGAATTTGAATTCTATTCAATATGAATAACATCCCTCATCGGTCAGATCAGAAGGATTCAATGTAGAAATCCCAATTAATGAACTAGGTTTTAAGGCTGAAACTTCACCTGTGCCCTTGGACTTACGGCTGAAACTTCCTGGTGTGAGAAGAAGCCGATGATTGCTATCCCAAGAGTATAGAACTGGTTGTCACTGGACTTTGATTTGGAATTCTTGCCTTGAGGGTACCAAATGAATGGTTGCCTGGGACTATCATACTATTTTAAGCCCTCCTTGCTTTATTATGAAATGCATTAATCTGGTAGGCACGTGTCTGTCATTGTGAATGAATATTATTGAAAGTTTTTCCCTATCACCTGTGTTAGTCTAGGTAGACTAGTGAAACAAATTCATAGACACTCATGTGTATGGGAAAGAGCTTCATATATAAGAGCAATTGAGTATTAAGAAAACATCCCAGCCCAGTCCAGATTAAATCCATAAATCCGATATTAGCCCATATGACTGATAACAACCTATAAAGTTCTCTTCAGACTAACGAAACACATGCAATGACACAGAATACAGGATTATCACAGGCCAGTGAGTGGAAAGTCTTGTGGATCCAGTGGCATTGTAAGCATCTCAGCACTGGCAGGGGTCTCCACATGGCTTTTCCAGGGCACTAGCATAGTTCTATGTGTCTTGTCAGCTGCTATGTCTCCCAGGGTGTGAGCAGAGAGAGAGTGTCTCTTGCCTGACCCAATTAACAGACTAGACTCCACCTCTTCACTCTTAATCCTTTCAAGTCCCAAATAGACACCAGATTATGTAACTACCACATCACCAACCCCCATTGTTTGTGTAAATCGTGTCCAGTCACTTAAAAGTTTAATCAGTACAAGTCAACAATTCATTATTATAGTTTGTAGTTGGCAATATAATTTTCTTTTCTCAACAGTGTTTAAAATTCTATACCATTGGCAAAATGAATGAAACTATCAAAAGAATTAGGAGCCCTGGTGGCATAGTAGTTATGCATTGGGTTGTGATCTGCAAGATCAGTCGTTCAAAACCACCATTCTCTCCCAGGGAGAAATATGAGGCTTTCTACTCCTGTAAAGTTATAGTCTCAGAAACCCACAGGGGCAGTTTTATCCTGCCCTATAGGGTAGCCATGAGTTGGAATTGACTCAATAGCACTGACTTTCTCAATAGAATTACCTTATGCCTAGAGGTATGATTGATAATGGTGTCCAATAAAATGATAATGATGTCTTTGAAGTGAACCAGAGAGATATATAAACCATATGTATAGATTTGGGCTCATGCTTAATTTGAGCCCCAATCTAAGAACAATTAGATCTTATGACATGGCCCTGCTTGATGCTTACCCACATGAAGAGATCACTGAAGACAATGGGGGCATTGAAGAAATCAGATGGTGCCCAGCTATCAGAAAGAATAGTGTCTGGCATTTTAAAAGCTTGTCTTAAGACAAGCAGGCATCTAAATGAGGTGTTAACTAAATCCACATGGAAGAAACACACCAGCCTGTGTGATCCAAGGATTGTAAATAATAAAATCCCAGTCTGAAGGAGGGAATGGTATCAGAGCTTAAATTGTGAGCACCTAGGTTCCACAAGTTTTCCAGAAAGAGTTTCCAGATAGAAGGCTCCAGATAGTAGAAACCCAAAATCTATTTGGTGGGTCCACTCATGGATTAAACCTCTTGTGAAATTCTCTCTGACCATAGGTGAAGAATGTGAATAGCCTTGTTATCAGACAGAGAGCATTATAAAGTTAGTTATGGCCAATGCAGTTAGGTTAAAATGAAATATCTTTTCATTTGATCTTCCTTTTAAACCATTTAAGTTGTTTTGGTCTTTTGAAAAAGTGAAAGGGAAATACAAGTGGACTAAACCCTCTGATCATAGAACACAGATGTGAATACCTTGTTATCATGCAGAGTACATGAGAAAAATTATGATTATTGCATATATAGTCAGGTTAAAATTTAACACCATTGCATTTTAACTCCCCTTTGACTCATGTTAAATTTGTCCTACTTTTTAATATTTTCTGCTTTCTTTTCAATTGAGATTTTTCTTTGTTATTGTTTTTCATTTTTTGTTTTGTCTGTTTTCTGTATATGAAATCCAGGAACGATAAATCTATAGAAAAAGTAAGTGGATTAATGGTTTCTTGGGGATGTGGTAGGGAGGTGAGGAAATGGAGAGTTAACAATTAATACAACAAAATGTTCTAAAATGGATTGAGGTGATGATTGTACAAAGGTGCTTAATGATCAAGCTATTGCATAGAATTATATAGGAATTACATGTCAATAAAAGTGTTGAAAATTGGTCACAGAAAACCTTATGAATGGTGGAATACGGTGTGATGCAAAGTCAGAAAATGAGACCCTCAAGTTGGATGACACATGGGTGGAGCAATGCTTCTAGAACCTTCATCTGTTGGTGTGACATGACTCAAAATGAGGAGAGCCATCCAAAAACATCCATTAATGATCAGAACTTGAAGTGTAAAAAGTATGAATGAAGGAAAATCAAGAGTTGTTAAAAATGAAATAGAACATTTAAAGAGCAATATCCCAGTGAAATGGGCTGGTGTTGACTATTTCAAATCACACATTTATCTGGTTTACATACTGTGCCAGGAATGACAAATTGAAGAAAAGTGTCATCGTCATCATCAAAAAGAACACTTCAAGGACTTTCCTGAAGGACAGTGCTGTCAGTGATCGGATAAAATCTATCCTCCTACAGGAAAACCAGTTCATTCATATGACTATTATTTAAATTTTCACACCAAGCACTAAATCCAAAGATGCTGACATTGTATATTTCTACCAACTTCTGCAACATGAAATTATTAAACATGTAATCAAGATGCGTTGATGATTACCGTTGACTGGAATTTGAAAGTTGGAAACTGTATTAGGCCAGGTTGACTAGAGAAAAAAATCCAGGGACACTCATATATGCATACAAAAGAGCTTTATATCAAGAACTAATTACACTCACCTTCATGAAATGATTACGAAAGATAAGGATACTACAGCAAAGTGTGGTGGTGAAGAAAGCAGACGGTGCCTGGCTATCAATCGTAATAATGTCTGGGGTCTTAAAGGTTTGTATTCGAACAAACAGCCATCTAAGCAACGAGTCAACTAAGTCTACACAGAAGAAGTACACCAGCTTGTGTGATCCAAAGACGACAATTACAAAATTTGAATATGGTGAGGAGAAATCGTCAGAGCAAAAATTATGAACACCCAATTTGTGGAGGACTATGGGGGACTGTGAGAGCCCAAAACCCTTCTGCAGAGTATCTGCTCAGACTGAACCACTGGCAGGTCTGCTCTAGCCACAGGCAAGAGTCGTGATCAGCCTATCAGAGACCATTGTAATCTTGATTTTGCTGGATCGAGCTCAACACTTGACCAGATGACCGCCTTATAGACACTACTTGAACTTTTTCTGGGTGCAAGTATCTCTTACTGGTTCCATGACAGCAGTTTCTTCCCTGGCTTTTTTCTTATTGTTTGAGAACTTTTCTTTCTTATGAATTATTATTATTTTTGTCTGTATACTATTCATGTTTTACCCTTACAATCTTAGCACAATTTTTTCCTATTGTTTTCTGTTGGGTGTCCAGCTGTGATGCACAAGAAGAATGGATGCATAATGATGATAATGGATACAGAGGGCTATAGGGAATTCAGGGGGGTGGGGGAGAGAGGGAGGGAAAGGAAATCTCAGGAGTAACTAATGAAGATGGGTGGAGAGAGAGCACTAGAACAGACTGTGATTGCATGCAGCATCTTAAAGGAGAATTGACCACGGGGGAGGGAGAAGACTCTAAAATTGATGGGATAATTGTTTTTTGTTTTGTTTTGTCTTGTTTTTAAGTATAATCCTTCGTAATTTTATCATTTCTATTTTCTTTTTTTAAAAATCATTTTATTAGGGGCTCATACAACTCCTATCACAATCCATACACACATCAATTGTGTAAAGCGCATTTGTACATCATTCTCAAAACATTTT
>NW_022106189.1:8177215-8188529 GCF_000313985.2 Echinops telfairi | reverse complement strand
CCCTTTGCCTCCCAGCTCTTTCCTCTATTTCCCTTGATTCTCCTCCTGTCCCACTATCATGCTCAGTCGATGGGGTAATTGTACAATTCTCCATATGATTGAATGATTGAACCATTGAATTATATGATGTGTAAACCACTTGCAAATAAAACTGCTGAAAAATACAATAAAAATAATTAAAATCCACCAAATAGGCAAAAAGAAAAACTAATTATATATCAAGAAAACATCCCAGATCAAGTCCATAAGTTCAATACTAGTCCATACATCCAATACTATTCCCCAATCCTTCTTCAGAATCACGCAGTCAGATGCAATGATGCAGAATGCAGGAAGATCACAGGCCAGTGGGTGCAGAGTCTTGTGGATCCAATGGCAGTGGAGACATCACAAGGCTTGCTCAGCTCTCAGTGTGGCTCTTCAGCAGGAAGGTGAAGGTAGAGAGAGAAGGGAGGTTCCCAAGACCCTCCTTATGAGAAGGTCATGCCCACAAGGAGGTACCAACTGGCTGTGACCTGATTGACAGGCTAGATTCCACCCTTACACTTTTGTATCTTCAAGTTGGCATGAAACGATGTAATTGTGACAGAAACAAAAGGATCAATAGTTACAAAATATGGCCTTGTTGTAGAAACAATGATCGTATGATAGAATTTTGCAAGACTTCATTTTAAATACCTTTTTTCAACAACACGAACTATGACTATACACATGAACTTCGCTAGATAGCATACACAGAAATAACATGGACAACGTCTATGGGACAAGATGATGCAGACGCTCAGTATCAGTCACCATGAAGCCACCAGTTGACTGCAGAACAAACTATTAATTGCTCACGTGCAAGTTCGGCTTTAAGCTGAAGAAAATGAGAGCAAGTCCCTGAGAACCAAAATTCAACTTTGAGTCTATTCCACCTGAAGTTAGAGAGCCTCCCAAGAACAGTCGCGATGCACAGGACACGAGCAGCAGAAGACCTGGTGAGCTGGGCGGTGACATCAAGGGTGCCATGCGCTTCTGTGAGCACCTGCTTTGCAGAAGGTTTTGGACGACAACGGAAGTCGGAAATCCAATTCTCAGGGTCCACATTGGAATTAAGCCTCTGGTGAATCCCCTCTGAGGGATATGAATCGCCCTGGTATCAGACAGAGAGCTTTGCAAAGTCTGTTATGGAACACATGGTTAGGTAAAAATGTAACATCATTTGCTCTCCCTCTTGACCCATTTTGAAACTGTTTCAATTTTTTTTGTTTTTTAAGTGGAGAAGCATACCCGTGGATTTGCCCCTGGTGCTTCTCTTCTGACCATGGACCAGGGTGTGCATTGCCTAGCTGTCATGCAGACTGCATTGGAAAGTGGATGGCTGGAGATGCCATTAGGTTAAAATTTAGCACCCTATCTATCATTTGATTTCAGAATCATCATCCATTTGAGATTTTAAGGGACAGAATTCAGAAGGGTTAGGCAAGACGGAAGAATGGAAACAGGAAACACAAGAAGAAAGTGGGATAAATGATGTTACATTGTTGGGATGGTAATCAATGACATTAAACAAAATGTGTATAAATTGTTAAATGGAAAACTGATTTGCTGTGTAAACATTCATCATTAACCATAAAATGTTTTCTTCAAATAGCAAAAAGTATCACCCAATTTGTAAGTTGTATATTCAATAAGTTTCCATCTCTCTTAGTGGCTTACTATGATTTTTTTGGTGTGAGAAAAAATGTTTAATCTTTTTGAAATTCTAATTGTCTCAGATGACAATTTTTTAAAATCATTTTATTGGGGGATCTTTAATATTATTTTTGCTTTAACACTGTACATATGACCTTGTTTAGAAATAGCTTTTTAAAAATGTTATTAAAGTCATATCAGAGTAGGGCAAATTATAAAACTAATCACTTTTGAAATATAAAAGGACAAGAATAGACACAAGTATGCACACACACAGGGGAAAACAGAAGATAAACTACAGTTTCTACAAGCCCAGAAGTGGAAATAAACCTCCCCTTGGGCCATGCCCTGAATTTGGACTCCTAAGTATTTGGACTGTGAGAGAATAAATTTATGTTTTAAAAGCCACTCGTTGCTCATGGCATTTCTGTGATAGCCACTCCAGGAAAGGAAGACACCACATGGGAACTTAGCTTCCCACTGAGGAGGCTGAGCGTACAGGTGGCCCTCCCCTGAGCCCTGCTTCTCACAGGTCACCCACTGGCCTTCTGTCTGGGCCAAACAGCCCAGTTCCTACACTCCCAGGCCTCTGTCTCATTGTCCATCCATCCTGCGAGGAATCTGGACTTGCTTTCCTCTCCTACACTTGTGAGGACCAAGCACGAAAAGCTGAGCGGAAGGAAAAACTGTGAAGTCTGATTAGCAGTTTATTATTATTGCTATTAATTATCTCCAGAAAACTGCTGGGATTAAGAGCCTGTTTTCCTCACGTATTCCTCTAATGACCATTACAATGAGGGAAGCCAAGCAGACTTAATTTGCTAATGCCAACTACTAAATTATGCAAAACCAGATCTGCTAATGAAGTTCTCCTGCTGTAGCTGCTGGCGCTGATTAGTTTGGCGGGGTCTTTCAGAATGAGGGAGGGAGAGTGTTCCATGTGGCTTCTCCACATCCAGCAGCCAGTCACCTGCCTACTCGCGCTTCCTGGGCAAGTGTCCCATGAGATGTGAATTCCCAGCCCTAAGAGACTTCATGGGAGCCACGTAGATGTTTTGATAATTCAAGGTCGTTTTATTTCTCTATTTTCAGTTTGAATAGAATCAAATAGCTTTTCTCAGAAGGAAGAAAATGACCACTATTGGATTAAATGTGAGCCCTTAAATAACATTTTCCCCTCTCTTATCTATTTCTTTTCTTTCTTCCTTTTTAAAGTTTTATGGTAGTTTGGGTGTAATAGAGCAAATGAATTTTCAGTGTTGTGTTGTGACAATGACTACAGTCTCTTCTATGTGACAGCAGTTTTTCCACCTGCGGCCCCGTTTCCATTTCTTTGTCTCTCCAGCCCCCTTTTCTCTGCCTTCTGAGCTTTGTTTTTGGACAAATGCTGCCCCGTTGGTGTCACAGCATTCATTGTTCTCAGGAGCACATTCTTCACGTGGTGGCATGTTCGCTTCAGAGACCTGTACGCTGTTTGGCTAAAGTTGGTCTCTGGGGGGGTGGGTTCAGTTCCAAGCTTAACGGGTTTCTAAGAGTAACTGTCTCAGAGATTCCACCAAACTCTATCACACCAATGAGTCTTGTCTTTTTTAGAATTTTGAATGTTGTTCCACAGACTCTCTCCCACTCCTTGTCTGTCAGTTTGTCATGCTGTGGTGACTAGTGTGTTGCTGTGGTGCTGAAAGCCATGTCACTGGTATTTCAAATACCATCAGGGTCACCCAAGTGTACAGGTTTCACAGAGCTTCTAGACTAAGAGCAGACTATGAGAATGGAGAATATTCTCTCCATTTCAGAGGAGTTAATCGCTGAAAACTCCGTGGATAACATTGAAACACTGTCAGCTACTGAAAGCCGAATGAACAAAGCAGCCTGTAAAATACAGACGTAGAGATGTTATCTGCTGCTGTACTCATGGGTACACATTCCTCTTGCCTTTCCAGCTTGCCTGGCTACCTATGCACCTACTCATTTAAGTATTGCTTGTTAATACTGTTGCAAATTGGGTGTGTAGTAGCATTACCGTTGTTGTCTTTTAGCCTTGTGCAACCCCTCAGTGTCTTCCTTTGCCTTGGCCACATAATGCCGTCCTCCCTTCATTGTACGTGCCTTCCCTTCGCCCAAGTTATTATGTGTGTGCTTTTAGTTAATGATGGTGAAAGAATGTTTCTTTCTTGCGCAAACCTTTGCTGGACTTTTTGTAATAGTGGTCTCATATAATGTTTTTCCTTTTGTAATGAACTTATTTCATTTGGCATAACGCCCTCCAGGTTTGTCCATGTTATAAGGTAGTTCATATATTTGTTGGTTTTTAAAATTGTGTAGTACTCTGCTGGGTGCATGTGTCATCATTTGTTTATCCACTCATTCATTGGTGGACACTTCCGGATCATAGTTCCATCACTGTTTTCCTTCTCCCTTGTCCATCACAACTCCCCCCAGCTCCTTGTACCTCCATTGTTTCCCCACCCTTATGGTGAACTGAAGTGTGGCCAGCCCCTACCCTTACCCACAGCATGACTAGTGACACCTCCAGGCGCACCTCTGCTCCCCCTGAAATTGATGTCATGCCCTCATGGATCAGGTGCTCGGCACATTGCCCCTCGGTAGGGAGGCACGTGAACTGCCCTCATTAGACCAGCAGAGCGAGCAGTGCTGGGTCCCTGTCACTGCTAGATGGGCAAGAGCTCCTTCCGTAACCAACTTATTCCAAGGACAAGGACCCTGGCCTGAGCCACCCTTTGACCTGGCACAAACTGCTCTGACTTCAGACAGCATATAGGTCGGCAGGAACTCTGTCGAGGACTAGATGCTCACTGCCAACTTCATCACCCTGGGTGACAGTTACATAATCTCCTGTCAACTTGCAAAGGGGAGGAGTCTAGCCTGTCAATCAGGTCACAGCTTGATGATCTCACTTGGAGGTGCGAAGGAGATAAATAGCTCACTGGAGCCAGAGACACTCTCTGCTTGTCTCCCCGCAAAACATTCCTGGTGACAAGCCACATGGAACTACGCTGATGGAGCCAGAACGTTGGAGCTGGAGGAGTCACGTGGAGACCCACACCAGGACTGAGATGCTTCCACTGCCACTGGATCCACAAGACTTTCTACCCACTGGCCTGTGACCTTCCTGCATTCAGCGTCATTGCATGTGTTTTGTGAATCTGGTGTCGGACATATGAGCTATATTGGGCTTATGGACTTGATATGAACTGGGCTGGGATGTTTTCTCCACATACAATTGCTCTTTTATATGAAGCTCTTTCTTATACACATGTGAGTGTCTATGAATTTGTTTCTCTAGTTACTGGACTAACATACCCCGAGAACTCCTTGGCTGGCAAAGGGTGCTGGCCAATACTGGGAGGCCTGTAGCCAGCAGTTTTTTTCCACAGAGTAGCGAGTTTGACCTGCTGAAATTGTGGTTAACAGCTCAACACCTAATCCACAGCACCCTTCCCTAGCTTCTCAGAATGGGGAAAGGCTATGTAACTGCTTGTGCTGTTATTATCTCCGTGAGAAAGTCTGTGAATTTGTCCTACTAACAAATGAGCCTACTCGAGCTCATAAATACTGTTAGAAGATCTGAGCCTTCTGGACCAGAGTCTCTGTAATCTTTCTCTCTCAATGCCATCAAGTTTACGCCATGGGCAGGATAGAACTGCCCCTGCGACTGTAACTCTTTATGGGAGTAGAAAGCCTCATCTTCCTCCTATAGAACTGCTGGTGGTTTTGAACTGCTAACCCTGAGGTTTTCTGCCAAACTCGTAACCACTGCGCCACCAGGACCACATGAGCCAGAGAAGAAGGTCTATATATTCTCAAAACAATAGCCGCAAGCAAAATAATTTTGCGTCAGTTCCCTGAGCCGCAGATCTTACAAGGCAACACGGAGGGGGACAGATGATACCTGCAGGCATAGTGGGTTGTGTTACAAAAAGGAGCACTAAGCTGATGGAAGCAAAATATTTTCTAATGGGCAGTAAACATGCCTGCCCTTTGCTTCACAGTTAAACACTCTCACTATCTTCTAAAGCTGTTAGCTATACAGACATCCTAGAAAAGATAATTTGGGCCAAAAGCAGTCAGCACTTCTGCTTACAGAGTTCATGCAATGTGGGTGATTTGGGCTGCCTGCTTCAAGTACGCCAATTAGCAAGAAAGGTGGGGGAGGGCATGGGCGGGGGTGGAGGTGAGTTGGAGCAAGTCTTTTATTGAATATGCTATCCAAGGGACAGAGTGAATCCAGCCAGCAGAGAACCGTCTCCTTGGAGGGAGACACCAGACGAGACGAGTTTTTAAATATATGGACTGAAGGAAGCAGGGGAGCTGGATAAGGAGCAAGAATAATCTTGTAACTTAGTTACAAAGTAGGGATTAATGAGATCATGTGCTCTTTCTTAGTCTGCTTTCCATTGCTTTGGTCAGTAGTCATCATCCTTTGCGTGGTGATGGGATGATGGGCCAAGTTATCCTGCTTTTCCCTGGCACTCAGAAGAGTCAGTGCTAGTCTCCTAGGTCTTCCACACACATTCCTGTTCTTCCGGCCTAAACTTCAAGTGACACAGCAATCATTTATTTCAATTCTTACTACTAAGGAAACTACAACAAATTATACTCAAATCATAAAAAATAGTAAGTAAGCCTGTTCCTTACTTCTTTTATTATGAATCTCTTTAATGCCTCTTTAATTAAATAATTTCAATGAAAGTTACTTTAATCTCTAACTTCAAAAAGAAAATAACAAAGGCAAGTTAATTCACCACAGACTCCAACCAAAACCACACAAGGCTAGACGGCAAAAGCAAGAGAAATGCACGGCAGTTCACGGAGGCGGGTGCAATATCAACAAGGTACGCAGAGACCCGAGGGACTCACTGAGGGTTGTCTCCTAACATTCAGCTGCTCTGGCCTGGAGACTTTGCTCTCTGGCCGTTCCCAGCACCTGCTGCTTCTGTTACCAACAGAAATGCTGAGACTGTCGGCACAGCTGAGGAGCGCATGGAAGGGTGGCCTGGAAGTGTGAACATGGTGCCACCTGCAGGCAGCCCCTGATCAGTGCCAGGTCTGCGGACCCTGTGGAGACGGTGGCCTCTCAGGATACCAGCTGCTCCACCCTGGAGGCAGGACACACCAAGGGTTCAGTTGGGGCCTTCTTGGGCACATCCTTATCCTCCTTTCCCACATCCTGTTTTCTGTGTCTTGCTCCACCATTCTTACTCTTCCTCTCTTGTGTTTTCTATCTCTGAGGCTGTGACCAACATTTAAAAAACAATTTAACAAATACAAACCGCAAATGTAAGAAAAGAAAATTAGTTTCACTTATAAGCCCCTCGCCCCGAGCACTTAGGACAAGATTCCTCAATCTTTTCTCCATAATTATGCCCATTCATGAGGGGGCTTCAAAAAGTTCACAGAAAATTCCATTACCACTCAATTCCTTTTTCCTATGCACTGGCTTTCAGGAGGAAGTGCATCCCGTTGGACACCAAGCCTCCAGGATTACCACCAAACCGGAATCCTACATAGATAGAGCTCACGTTTCTTTCTTTATTGAACTTTGTTGTTGTTTTTGTGCTCTAAGCGCTTGGATTTCATGTCTTTTGATCTCCTGGCATACTTCTTGAGCTTCTTATTGTGAACTACGTGAAGATTTTCCAAGCAAATCAGTTTTCCATTCAAAAATTCATACACGTTTTGTTTTATGTCATGAATTGCAATTGCCACAATGTAACACCAGACATACAATGCTTATATTCTTTCCCCGGACATACAATGTTTATATCCTTCCATTGCCGTATCTTATTAGCTAGGACCTCCAGGACAATGTTGAATAGAACTGGGGACAAGGGGCATCCTTGTTGGGTCCCCTTTTTCATTGGGTGTGTTAGGCAGGGTTTGCTAGAGAAACAAAACCAGGACACATGTGATATTATATATTTCTATATATTTATTTATACAGTGAGAAGGAATATAACAGCTAATTAGTCCACACACTCATACAGAGGGTTCCATTCAACTCATTTCCATGGAACAGTTAATATATTGGAAGTCTTTCAACTCACATGGGCTGCCGGGTCCAAGGTCAAGGAAGCAGATAGCAGAGTGCTCCCTGGAGCAAGGCAAGTAGTCTGCCCACAGGTAGCAAGCAGCAGGGTGGATCACCAACAGTCAGTAGCTCCAGAGCTTAACAAAGTAGGCCTGGATGGGATATGGAACACAAGCAATGCAAGGCAACGGAATCAACCAGCCTCAAGCTCAAGTGATGTACACACCAGCAGCATGGTGAAGCAGGTCTCAAAGAAGCCTCAAGCTCTAGTGACACAATCCATGGATTGGCCTGGCCCACAGGTAGTGTAGCTCACAGGTTGAGGCAGAGAACTAGCCACAGCAGCAGCACATACACTCCAGCATGCTTCAATCACCAGAGAGGAAGTGAGAGGGGGGTGGACTTTGCCAAGCCATTTATCTTTATTCCCTCCAATCAAACTGTGACCTGATTAATCCCACATGTTCCTATTGGCCAGCTTGGTACAATAAACCTACCCATCACAGTGGGAATGGTTTGTCTCTTCTCCATTAATTGTAACACTAGCTATTGGTTTTCTCATATGTAGCTTTTATTATACTGAGGTAATTTCCTTCTAATCATATTTTCTTGAGTGTCTTTATTAGGAATGGGTGTTGAATATTGTCAAATACTTTTTTTGTGTCTATTGATATTATCATGTGATTGTTATCCTTTCTCTTGTCAATGTAATGGATAATGTTGATGGCTTTTTGGATGATGAACCATCCCTGCATCCTTGGTATGAATCCCACTTGGTCATGATGGATTACTTTTTTATATGGTTTTATTTTGTTTTCTTTTTTTTAACCATTTTATTGGGGGCTCATACAACTCTTATCACAATCCATACATACATCCATGTATCAAGCACATTTGTACATTTGTTGCCATCATCATTCTCAAAATATACTTTTGTTTTCTATTGGCCAAGATTTTGTTAAGGATTTTTTGCATTTATGTTCATTAGAGATATCAGCCTGTAGTCCTCAATTCTTGTAGGATCCTTGCCTGACTTTGGTATCAGTATTACACCAGCTTCAAAGAATGTGTTTGGGAGTTTGCTGTCTTTTTCTATGTTCTGGAAGAGCTTGTGTAGAGTTGGTGTCAGCTCTTCCCTGAATGCTTGGTAGAATTCTCCTGTGAAGCCCCCTCGGCTAGGGCTTCTTTAGTGGGTAGGTCCTTGAAAATCTTATCTATCTCTTCTTTTGCAATGGTCTGTTCAAGTTCTTGATATCTATTTGAGATAAACTAGGGAGGGTTTGTTTTTCTAAGTATTTGTCGATGACCTCCAAGTTGCTGAATTCATTGGAATAGAGTCCTTCATAGTCCTGTGTAATTAGCCTTTGAATTTCATTTGGGTCCATTGTAATTTCTCCTGTTTTATCCCTCATCCTGGATATTGACGTCTGCTCCTTATCTTGTGTTAGGGTTTCTAGAGGTTTGTCGATTCTGTTGCTTCTTTAGAAAAACCAGCTTTTACTGAGTTAATTTTTTCCATTGTTTTTGTTTTCCTATGCATTTATCTTCGCCCTGATTTTTATAATTTCTTTTGTTTTGCTATTAGATGGATTATTCTGTAGACTCTGTTCCAGCTTCTGAAGGTTTTGTGATAGGGTATCAACCATTAGTGTCTCTTCCTTCTTCATACGTGCATTTATTGCTGTCAAGCATCCTTTGATAACTGCCTTTTTGTATACCATAGGTCTTTTGGTGTGTTGTTCATTCGCATTTGTTTCTTGAAACTTCCTACTTTCATCTCTAATATGGGCCAATGCCCAGTCCTTTCTAATAAGTAAGTTATTTAGCATCCATGTATTTACCCTTGTTTTATTGTACTTCTGTTGGTATCCAGCTTTCTGGCATAGTGGTCAGAAAACAAAGTCTGTGTGATCTCTATATGTTTGAGTTAATTAAGCTTGACTTGTGTCCCAGTATGTGGTCTATTTTTTTAATACATGCCATGTGCTTGAAAAAAATGTGTATACTTTTTGCAGTTGGGTGGAGAGCTGTGAATATATCTATCAGGTCGAGTTTTCTGACTGTAGTGTTTAGTTCGGTAGCCTCTTTGTTAAGCTTCTTTCCCACTGACCTGTCTTTCTTGGACAGTGGTGTATTGAAGTCTCCTACTCTGATTGTCAAATTCAGAGATTAGAATTGCAACTCCTGCTTTTTCAGATTGCCATTCACTTGATAGACGTTTCATCCTTTGATCCTCAACCTGTTTTCATCTGTGAGCTTGAGCTATGTCTCTTGTAGACAACAGATTGATGGGTTCTGCTTCCTAATCCAGTCTGATAGTCTTTGTCTTTTAATAGGTAAGTTTGGACCATTGATGTGCAGAGTAATTTCATCTATCTGAATTTTTTGCTGTCATCTTGTACCTTTTGTGTTAGATATTTTCCTATCTCCCTCCTTAGCTGTGTGTTGTGTATGAGATGGGTATTCATTTTGCCTTCTTTTCTTTGTTGGGTCAAAGATGCTCAATGTTGGGGCATTGCTCTCAGTGTGATGACTTCTGGATGGCGTTATACTGTGCAGTTCACACATTTTTTTAAGCCCTCTCATATGTACTTGGAAGGCAGTAAATATTGAGTAAACTTTCTGACCTGAGAAATAAGAAAATCAAAGCCCTCTAGTGCAAAGTTGGACAACGTCTGGCATTTGAGATGTATAAAGCCTATGAAATCTTCAATACTAGCTAGCATCACGTGTCTCACCAAAAACAGTTCTAGCCATCACATTAGACGTGAGTTAATTAAATGGTTCACTAGTATGGACTGAGAATGATGTTACAAATACCCAAATGTCCCTTGCCAGAAAAAAGGTTCCCCATCCCTGCTTTTATTATTTATTTATTTTTATTGACCCCTGCTTTTAGTAAGAAGAGAATAACTGCTCTTTCACCCATAGTAACCCCTGATTTTTAGGGATAGAATTCTGATGGCACTAACAATGACCCCTACATTACAAAGCACTGTCATGTGATTACATCCTGTTTTCACTTGACCATGAGGTAAAGGTATCCCCATTTCACACATGTGGAAACTGATGTTCAAAGAGTTTACACAGTATTTCTAAAGTCACACTCAAAACAAACATGCTCCAAACTAAGTGTGATAAAGTCAGTCCCAACTCGTTGAGATCCTGTAGGACAGAGTAGAACTACCCCTGTGTGTTTCTGAGACTGTAACTCTTTACAAGAATAGAAAGCCTTGTCTTTCTCCCTTTGAGTGGCTGGTGGTTTTGAACTGCTCGAGGTCAACGGTGTGTGACCATGACACTAGCCGGGTCCTTTTCTAGTAGGTATGAAATCTTTGGTTCATCCCTCCACCACTTTTTTTTCCAAATCATTTTACTGGGGGTTCATACAGCTCTTATCACAATCCATACATACATCAATTGTGTAAAGCACATTTGTATATTCATTACCCTTATCATTCTCAAAACATTTGCTCTCCACCTAAGCCCCTGGCATCAGCTCCTCATTTTCGCCCTCATGAACCCTTGATAATTTATAAATTATTATTTTGTCATATCTTACACTGTCTGACGTTTCTCTTCACC
>NW_022106189.1:8166685-8175688 GCF_000313985.2 Echinops telfairi | reverse complement strand
TTAGTTCAAGGACTGTTTGTTGGCCTTTAGGAGTGTTTTCTGGTCGAGTCTGATGGGGTGCCAAGCCCTGGCCCCAAAGTCTATTTTTTTGTATTTCCTGGAGACGTCGTTGCTCTGTTCCCCTTGCTGTTCTGTTGCACACCCTTAGTGTTGTGCCTCAGCGCATCCCTCCACCACTTTTTTCACCCCTGTATCTTCCTGCAGTAACTCCTCATCCTTCCCAGGAATGACCCCAGACCAACCACCAACAAATACCCTGAATATTTAGAAGGAAAAGTCTCCACCTGCTTCTCCTTCCCTGGCATTCCTGCAAATGCCTTTTGTATGTGGAGCCCTGGCCTGATAGTCTTCACATCACCATGCAAGTCAGTCACAGTGCAGAAAAGGAAAGTCTGCCCTTTGCCTCCTTTAGTTGTCTTCTCTCTGCTCTCCCTCCCGTCCCCTTCTTCTTCCTTTCTAAAACTCACTTTCTGAGCACTCAGGGAGTGGCCGGACTGACACTGGGTGATGATGACACACCTCTGACTGGAGAGGTTCAGTTCTTGCTCTTGTGAGGCTGACGGGGTCCTTTCACTATCAGAGAGATGTGCCTTGCAGTCAATTCTAACAGCGTGGCCCTAGTCAGGCTTTCCAAGACTGTATATCTTTATGGGGCAGGCAGCTTCTACTTTCTCCCCCAGAGCAGCTGAGAGGTTTGAACTGTCTACCGTGCAGTTAACAGCCTACCTGACAGCGAAAAAGAAAACCTCTTTGCCGCATGAAAAACAGTTCATTTTCTTCTGCTGGTGGAGGAAAGTCATTTCACAAGCTAGCCTGCCCTCTGGTGGCTAGAGCTGCTTCTTTCCAATCACTTAGAAGAAGAACCATAAAACAAACTGAAGACCAAACTCATTTTGATGAGTTGTGTGGTAGTTACCTAATCTAATCTGGTGTCAATGTGAGGATTCAGAGTGAAGGGATGGAGTGTAGCCTGTCAATCATGTCACAGCTTGATGACCTCTATTGGAGGCGCTAAGAGATTAATGGCTCTGTGGAGGCGGGACACATGCTGACTCCCTGAGAGACACTTTCCTGACAAGACACATGGCACTACGCCGCCGATAGAGCCCGTGCCCAAGGAGTTTAAGGAACCACACGGAGACCCCTACCAGCGTTGAGATGCCTCTACCACCACTGGATCCACAAGACTTTTCACCCACTGGCCTGTGATCTTCTTGCATTTGGCATCATTGTGTGTGTTTCGTGAGTCTGAAGAGGGCTTTATAGATTAGTATCAGTCATATGGGCTAAAATTGGATTTATGGACTTGATCTGGACTGGATTGGATGTTTTCTTAATGTACAATTACTCTCTGATAGAAAACTCTCTCTTAACACACATATGAGTGTCTATGAATTTGTTTCTCTAGTCGACCCAGACTAACAGGTCGTAATCGACTCAAGGGCACTTGTTTTCTCCCAGAATTGTTTGGAATATACCTACACTGAAAGGTCTTTTGTTTATCTGAAATTTGTCCATTTTTACTTGCTAAATCTGTCACCCTAGCTGGGTGGGGGAATAGCAAAATGGGTCCATCTATGTAACTGAAGGGCAAAATAAGGGAGATGCACAAGCAGGTTCTCAGAGAGGCTGGGCTAGGTTAGAGAATCTGGATCTAAACAGTGAGGGGCTGAGGGGATTGGAGAACATTAACGTAAACTTTACATTTCACACCATCTGCAAGGGTGGGGAGGAGCCTGAAAAGCAGGAGAATCTTGCGTATTCTCCAAGACTGTGGTCAAATGTCTCCCTTCCCTGGTCTTTTCTGGCCCCTTTAACTGCAATGGGCCCTCCCTTTGCTGGCTTCAAACTTGTGTGCTGGATGCCTACCCCCAGCACCTTGAACAGTCTTCTCTGAGTGGGAGATCTGTAAGGGCTTGTCCGTGGTAGTTATATAATCGTTTGTCAATTTGAGGATTAAAAGTGTAGGGTGGAGGCTAGTCTGTCAATCAGATCATAGCCAATGAGGCTTCTGTGTGGGCATGACTTTCTCCTGAGAATTCTGGGAAACCTGGTTTTTCCTTCGTGGAGGCAGGAGACACTCGCTCTCTCAGTTCACTCCCTTGGAGATGCTCTACTGACAAGGTTGATTCCTGAGAACATCCCTGAGAAGCCACAAGGATCTACCCTGATGCAGCCTTGGGAACTGGAGAAGCCACAGAGAGACCCCTGCCAGCGCTGAGATGCTTACGACGCCACTGGATCCAGAGACTTTCTACCCACTGGCCTGTGATCGTCCTGCATTCGGCATCATTGCATGTGTTTCGTGAGTCTGAAGAGGACTTTATAGCTCATTATTGGACATGTGGGCTAATATCAGCTTCTCTTTTTTTTTTTTTTAAACATTTTATTAGGGGCTCATACAACTGTTATCCCAATCCATACACACATCAATTGTGTAAAGCGCATTTGTACATCGTTTATCAAAACATTTTCTCTCCATTTAACCCCCCGACATCAGGTCCTCATTTTTCCCCTCCCTCCCCGCTCCCCCCTCCCGCCTGAGCCCTTGCAGCTTCTCCTTTTTTACCCTCCTTTCCCCACCCTCCCACCCTCATGAACCCTGGATAATTGATCAATTATTTTAATTTTCATATCTTACACTGTCCACTGTCTCCCTTCACCCACGTTTCTGGTGTTCATCCCCCACCCCCACCCCGAGGGGGTGGTGTTATATGTCAATCATTGTGATTGGTTTCCGTTTTCTCCCCTTTACTGGCATGTTAAATACCCGTATCACAGCACCTAAGAGGTCTCAATAACTCATAAAAAGTTTTTTAAAAAACCACTCACTACCATCAAGTGAATTCTGACTCATAGCAACCCTATAGAATCGGATAGAACTGTCCTTGTGCATTTCTGAGACAGTAACTCTTTATGGGATAGAAAGCTTCATGTCTCTCCCACGGAGCTGGCTGGAAGGGCTGCCTGGGCCACTGACCAGTTACATAATTTGAGCTGTGCAACCATTTTCCGCTCAGTGTCCTACCTTTTCAGTAGCACATGTACAATGCTTAGAGCAACACCTGCCACATAGTAAAAGTATTCTTATATATTGCCTCTGATTATCATAATTCAACAACGGTGACAAGGTATCATTGTGGCCTTGTCTTTCAAAATGGTATTATATCCTAGTTCTTTTTTTTTTAAATCATTTTATTGGGGTCTCGTACAACTCATCACAGTCCATCCATCCATCCATTGGGTCAAGCGCACGTGTACATTTGTTGCCATCATCAGTCTCAAAACATTTGCTTTCTACTTGAACCCTTGGTATCAGCTCCTCATCACCCACCCCTACCCCTGTCCTAGTTCTTTCCTATACTTGACAGTACCTGTGAGAACCACAAAACATTTTGAGGCGAGGCTCTACTTCCTGAGCAAAGGTTCAGGTTCATCCGGTGAGCACTGGATGTCATATTCTTCAGTGAGACATCTCTTGGCCTCATCTCCCATGACCGTGGTTATGCATCTATGTTTCTACCGATATTAGAACCCATTTATAATGATTTATGGTAATCACACAGGACAAGAGTTTGATGCCTCTCTATTTGGCTGAGAAACATTTGAAGCACGAAGCTGCGTGAAGCAATCAGCACCAACGCCATTACAAAACATCCTTGTATTTGGAAGCAATTTAGAGTGTCATTTTTGATATCACAGATTATTCATCTTGTCATGCCAAGTCCTTGGTATCTATGTTCACATGCCCCCGTAAAAGGAGGGCTGCCCGCAGCAGCGAGCCTCCCCCTCGCCTTACCCCAGAACTGGGCAGCCAGTCAGGCCCCAGCCCTAGAAGTGAATTCCCAGTGCCGTATCAGGGATGCTGAACACTCAGGGTTTCCACCATCGTCCCTTCACCTCCTTTATAGAAATACCCCAGACAAGTGAAAAATGGCCCCATGTTCACACAGAGTCTACAGAGACCATTTTATCAAGCTTTGAGCAGGGCAAAGACAAGACAAAGGCAATCATCCTAGAAGGGGGAAACCCATCAGCATGTCCATAGTGCAGAGGCCAAAGTGGAGCCCATTAGCTTACAGCTCCAGAATGCCTTATATATGATTAGAGGAACAGAAAAGTCACCAGATTATGATTGGTAACCGATCAATTGATCCATGTCAACTAAAGCAGGCAAAGGACCATGGTTGGGATCTGTATGCAATTGTAAATTTTTAAATATTACAGGATTTCTACTGGAGTTTTGACTAGGTAGTCAAGGCATGACTCATGACCATGCAACCTTGTGTCATAGCCACCATGATGGCTATTTTTGATAAATCATCATGAAAGACATAGGACCCGTGTTGGGCTGGAATCTGCATGGTCCACAGTTGGGAACCACCCGTAGCTCCATAGGAGCAAGACTGGGCTTTCTACTCCAGTAAACAGCTACAGTCTCAGAAACCACAGGGAGGTCATTACAAGTCAACATTGACAGGGAGTTGGGTTGGGTTTATCATTAAAGACCCACCTAAGCAAGTTCCCAGGTCTTTTGTGTAAACCTCAGAGCAAAACTTCCCCTCCCTGAGATGTCATCTACTTTCAAATACACTTTCCTGCTGGTAAAACTGTTGCTGTGTTGGTCAGAAAAAAAAAATCAAAGGGAATCTGAACTGATGTCAAGATCCAGAATAGAGTTAGAGTTTACTTACATTGTAGACCACAGCGTTAGAATTTTAGCTTTAATGCAAAATGCCACTTGAAATTCCTGCCTCAACACCTCCCACTTTCCCCTTTTCACTCACTGAAGGAGCATTACTGCCAGAATGGCATCAGACAGCATACACATGTCATCTTTGAGTTGTTCGGGACTCAAGGTTTGAGCAGTACCCCTGAGTAACAAAGCCATGACATTATACTCAATAAGGAACTCTCAAGCTGTGTCTCGGCCATGCCAGAGGAGCCGGATTAAGAAATAAAATGAGTCAGATGTTTCCTTTTCCACAGTGACATATAGAACACATGCCTTTGTCATTTTTCCATTTTCCATCTAAATGGCCAGAAGTACTCTTGCTCTTTTGCAGATTACTTCAAGCTGCCAGCCCCAAAACACAGGAAGTGGTTTTATATGGTCCGATCTTTATAAGCGGGAGAAAATGGAAAGGTTTTTCCTGAAGCAAGGCCATGCAAGCACAAGTTTGACCCACGGTCCTGACAGTGCAAGGGCCCCCCTGTTGGCTCTAGGGTTCTGGCTTCAGCTCCGCAAGCAGCAGATTCCTCTCTCTCAAAGCAAACACAGCAGGGACCCCTGTGATGCTGTTGACCTTTGTTTGAAGGAGAAAGAACAATAAAGAAGCAATTACCTAGCCTAGAGCTGCCTGGGTCTGGCAGGTCTGATTAATTTTGCTTCCTTCTGTGTGGAAACTCTGGCTGATCTTAATGATGGAAAGGAACCTGGCTTCCAGGAGCATCTCTTGCCACTAATGCAGCTTGGGCACCCTTACTTTAAACAGACATTGAAATATGCAAGAACGTCCGTGTCACTTGGACACCCACTCACTGTGTTTTGGGTATTTAACTGCTTCTGGTAATTAGACTCCATAAAATTGTAGCCATTGGTAATAAAAGAAAAATGTAGCCATTGCACTGTCTCCATTTGGGGAAAAATCATTGTTTTAATATTCCTCAGTAAACTTGGGTTGTTATTTGCATAGAGGAAATCTAAGAAGTAGAAGGTGGTGAGATGAGGAGCAAGCAATCCCCGTTTGTCCCGTTGCTATTAGAACCTCCCTTTGCCTCTCTGCTGTCCCCCTGGCTGGTAGGGAAGTGATAGAAGGTCATCCTGACACTAGAGGCTTGAAGACATCCACTCTCTGCAGATAACAAGGCCAGGATAGGACTAGGGACTGCACTTGACCATGAGGTTGTTTGCAGCCATTGGCCTGCCTTAGAGATAGTTATACGTTCAGCCTTTCCTGACAGATGGCCCAAACCTGGAGAACCGTGGTGGCTGGGAGTCCATCTGGCTCACCTTGTCCTGAGGTGGGGGCCTGAGGAGCAGCGGCTGCCAGCGAGCAGCGTTTCACTTCAGTTAACTCAGCAACCTCAGGACCAGCCTGGGGCGGGCCACCTCACACCAGCCCAAGGACAAGGGTGCCAGGCTTTAAAGAGCCCTTCACCCTCTCTCCCTCGGTGTTTTTATCCACACCGATGGCTTTGATGACACCCCAACTTATACCTCCAGGACAGACATTAGCCAGATATTGGCTCTCAGGCTAAACCCCAAACCTCAACCACCTTCTTGCCAAATTTCCACTTGTATGAGTGCAAACCAAACCCGAGGCTTCCCCAACCTCCTCCACCTGCTCCTTTCACAGTGCTTCCTGCCTCCAGCACGGACCTTCAATCCTTCCAGTTCAGCAGGCAGAAGCTTAGGAGCCAAGGAGACACCTGTGTTCCTAAAGCACTAGGGGAGGTTGACATGCGTCCAGCTGCCAGTCTCTCCTCACTGAGCCACGGTGCCCACTCTTTAGGTGCCTCCAGTCCAGTTTCTCCCCACCCACTGTGCTCCCTCTGATTCTATCTCCTCAGTAGCCAGAAAATTTATTTGGTTGTTGTTTTTACAAAAATCTGACCATTTCACTCTGCTGCTTAAAGCATTGCAGTGGTGATCTATCGAATCTAGGCTATTGTGTTAGTCTGGGTACTTTAAAGAAAAAAATCCACAGAAACTCATGTATAAGAGAGTTTTATATAAAGGTTAAGTGTGCATCAAGAAAACATCCCAACCCAGTGCTACCCAAGCCCACAAGTCCAACATTAACCCATATGTCCAACACCAATCCACAAAGTCCTCCTCCATCTCACAAAACAGACGCAATGATGCCGACTGCAGGAGGAAAGCCGAATCAGTGAATGTGTAAGCAGCTCAGTGCTGGCAGGGGTCTCCACACGGGTGATCCAGCACCCAGGGCTGCATCAGGGTAGGTCCATGTGGCTTCTCCTCAGGGATGTCTTGCAGGAAGTGAGCCTTGCAAGCTAAAGCAGGGAACTGGCTAAGGCAGCTGCACCCTGGTCTGACTATCAGAGAGCAAGAGACCCAAGAACTAGAAAGGTGAGGCTCACCGAGTCATTTATCTCTCCACCCTTCAATTAACCTCACATGTGTTTATCAGCCAGGTTGGCACAATAAACTAACTAACTCAGCTATGTTCATAGGGGCCCATTATGCTCATTTTTCCACTTTTGGGGGGTAGAAAAATTTAAATCTATACCCCCAAAATTTAAATATAAAATTCCAAATTAAAGGTTACATAGAAAGAAGAAGAAGAAAACGCAATGGTCTTCCACTACTGGTATGACAGCAGACAAAAATCAAAGTGGTTCTTAAGGCTCTCCATGATCTCTGTGCCTTTGCTTTCTGGCTCTCTGAAAGTCAGCTCCGCAGGCCTTTCTTTTCTACACATGCAGTTTCTTTCTGCCCCAGGGCCTTTGCCCATGCTGTGCCCTGTGCAGGAAATGCCCTCTCACATACTCCTCATTCTCCTCTGTGATACCTCTTTGTATCTCATGGGGTTTCTTCATAGAATAAAAGAAGACACTCTACATGAAGAAATCAAGCACCCAATAAATATCAAATAATATTAGTCTATGTCTGACTATTATACTGGGATGGCTTGTATGCTGCTGTGATGCTGGAAGCGAGGCCACCTGTATTTGAAATACCAGCAGAACTACCTACGATGGCCAGGTTCCAACAAAGCTTCCAGACAAAGACTGATTAACAAGAGACACCAGGTGATCTACTTCTGAAAATTAACCAAATAAAAGCCTGTGGGTCACATTAGAATATTGTCTGATATAGCGCTGTAAAATAGGTCCCTAGGTTGGAAGGCTCTCAAAGTGCTCAATCACTACAGTACTGAAATCAAGCATACCTGTGTCCTTGTCAGTTTTATGGCAGTTTCTTATACTGTGGTGGCTTGTGTGCTGTTGTGATGCTGGAAACAATGTCACTGGTATTTCAAATGCCAGCAGGGTCACCGAACTGAAACAGGTTTGAATGGAACTTCCAGAACAAACTACAAAGAATAACTTGGCTGCCCACCTTGGAGGCAGTAGCCACTGGAAACCTGATGCGCAGCATGGAAACATTGTCAGACACTGGAGGCCTAATGAATGGGACAGAACTTTGTCGGAGGTGGTGCCAGAGGACGGGCCCTTTAGTGGGAAGACACTCAAAATGTGAATGATAAAGAGGCAGTTTTTCACAGTATGGTCAACCATGGGGACATGAATGGAGAAAAGCCTGTGGGACTGGAGCCTTCTGGATCTTCATTCACTGATGGGGCACAATTCAAAGTAAGCAGAAATAGCCGAAACAATATAATCATAACTTGGAATGTCTGAAGCATGAATCTATGAAAATTGGAAATTGTCAAAAATGAACTGGAATGCATAAAGATCAATATTTTAGGCATTAATGAACTGTAATACACTGGTATTAGCCATTTTGAATCAGAAAATCATATGGTTTACCATCCTAGGAATGACATAATCAAGAGGTGTTGTGGTTACACTTTGGGCTGTGATCTGCCTGATCAGCAGTTCAAAAGCACCAGCAGCGCCTCTGGAGAAAGACTGAACTTTCTACTCCCGTGAACAGTTAGTCTCAGAAACACACAGGGGTCACGATGAGTCGACAGTGACTCGATAGCGGTGAGAATCTTGAAGTACAAGGCTGTCTGTGATAAGATTACATCTATCTGCCTTCAAGGAAATCCAATCAATACAACTATTATTCAAACGTATGCACCAACCACAAAAGTTCATGATGACGAAATTGAAGAATTCTGCCAATGTTTTCAGATCGATCAAACATGCAATCAAGATGCTTTTATAATTATTGGTGATGAGAATGCAAAAGTCCAGGATCAAGGGGAACGTAACAAAGAGGAAGTGCTGAAATCCTGGTGGGGACTGAGCATGATAGTGGGACAGGAGGAGAATCAATGGAAATAG